>NC_140948.1:50249121-50515840 GCF_014529385.1 Adiantum capillus-veneris | reverse complement strand
CTTAAAGCCATGTGTGCAACAAGGCAAGAAAGGGAGGATTTCTTTAAGGACAGCGCACAAACATTGCAAGAGTAAGGAGAGAGAAGGTTTTGAAGGATATTTCCTTTACTCATACATTCCATGTATAGGAAACTCCCTCCAATTCTAGGACGTTCACTAAATGCAACTGAAAATGATTTATTCTTCAATCATCACGGTCGTTATGACACTGTGGCAAGAATCTACTTGTAAGTACACTTTTCGAATGGTTATTCCAACTTTACATTTTCTTTTACCACACCTATTTTCTAGAGAGAGAAATTCAAAATTCTATTTTTCTTAGAAGGCCCTCCAAATGACCTCCAAAATTTTCTAATGTCTCAGCTCTCATGGCGGCATGGTTAATACTTCACTTTACTCTTTTACATTTGTTGTATTTTAATGATAACCTAAGAAAATAGATTCTTTTGTAAACTATATGTTTATACTTACAGAAAGTCTTATTGTTTTTTTTTGCAGAATCCAAGAGATACCTCGCTTGCATGCAATGAGACGTCTGTTCAGACAAGGTCAGTCTAGCCGTAGCCAGATAGCATTAGTTTCCTTTTGTCATAGCATGTATAATGAGATGACGTGTATACATCTTTATGTAACTATTGGAAAACCATGTATTTTCTCAATAATGACAATGGTGTTGTAACTATTATATTTGCAAAGCTTAACAATCAAGTGATTTTTCCTATGATGTGTACAATTGTCATTGATTTACGTTCATCAATTTAGTTTTGTGAGTTTTGTATCTTTTTTTTGCAAACAATACTATGCATGATGGAGTTAATGGTTATATTGTCTTGTGGGACTACTTTGCATCTATACCTTGCACTTTCTTTCAAAGGTGAATCTAGGCTTATCTTGGATTCATTTCGGTTTACTCTATTATTGAAACATTCAATATGGTTGACGGGTGGCAGGGTATTCCACCCAAAAAAATTTACTCTCGGGTGTCGCTATAAGCGTCACTATATAAGGCTTCTGCAACATCGGTATGAGCGTCGCTATAGGTAGCCTGCAACAACCGTCGCTATCTGCATCCCTATAGGGGATAATAAATTTGCTAGCTTTTAATTTAGATCTTTTGACATAAATTTGGTGCTTTTTCAATTGTGTGCTCGTATAGGCTGAATGTACATGAAAATTCTCCCAAGTGTACAAACTTTTGACATAATTTTACAGCTATTTTTTTACGAGTTCAAAATATTCTTTGGATTCTTTAAGCTAATACATAACACATATCATAAATTTATACTATGTACAACCATTCTATCCCACAAAAAAACTCTTTATATACTTGTTATATATACATGTGTGTCTCTTCTCGTATTTATAATGGTTAACTTTAAGGTTGCTAAATACATAATGTAGCCTTTCTCATCACAAAGAAGGTGAGAGCTAATTGCTTTGCTAATCTAGATCAAGCCATTTTTTAGTCTCGAAGGATATTTGAAAGTCTACAAGTGCTAGATGCATTGCATTGCATAATGCAAAATGCTTCTAAAACATAATAGTTTATTAGTATCTTGCATAGAAAGTTGATATATTATCATCCAAGTGGTTATACCTTTCTCATAGATCAGGTTGGAGTAGCTACTACTGAAGTGGAGGAGAGGCATTGCTAGTTATGAACCATGTTAGAAGAATAATAGCCAATGCCATGGAGTCTGGCATGGTTGTATTTATTTTTTTCCTTCATATTGTAATGTTTGGATATCACATTGTACTGCAATGTTTTCATATCACAACCAATCTTGGGATGAATCATAGCCATGAAGTAGACATTGAGCATCCAACAGAATAATAAATGCCATGGAGAAACTGAGATAAACTAAACACCTATTGGAATTGAAACAAAGTTTTTGTGTGTCTCAATGAAATTTTGGGAATATCTTGTTAAGATAAGGAATATTAAGTTCATGATCTTGTAATTTAAAACGTATTTATATACTTTCTGCGAATGCTACATCCTAGATTTCTTTGTATGTATACAACTATTCTCGCTATAACCTAGATACCGTACTAGATATCACTTATTTAGAGACTTGATATGGTGAATAAGTACTTCAACACAATACACACTTAAAGGAAAACCTTTCTACCTCACAATTTCCAATACACCCCAACAGAGGATCATTTCCACTGGATACCCTCAACTTTGTACCTTAGAAGTATGACATCTTAAGCATCAGTTTCCTGTTCAAAAATTGAACTATAGATCACATTACATCCAAGAATTCAAGTATTGACAGGGGGGCTACTGTTGCCTCCCCCCCTCAAACAAAAAAGGCCCCTCCTTCCCCTTTTAGCTATTGGTGAAACACAATGGACTTAGTAGACTTAGTATTTCCCTCTTTGAAGTGCACTTATATCCATTGTTGACATGTTGGTGAATGGCTAGCTACCTAGGAAAAAGCAATTAGATAGTCATTTTGGGGGTCCCATTCACCACTTCTAGCCATGGTCATGTTGATCCATAGTAGTGCTTTATTGAAATTTGAGCACATTGGTGCGTGTGCTAGCATAGCAAGACACGCCTCATTCGCATGGTGGTTCTAATATCACATCAACATGGCTACTTTGGCCACTATAAGATGTTCATTTTGAGAAAGGAAATAGAAGGGGAATTTAAAAAATCCTAGTTTGAAAAAAAAGATACTTAGACTGCATGCACTGAACCTCTTTCTTGCCCTTTCAAGAATGTAATGTAAAAGCATGTTTCTTACAATGGGAGTCCGAGAGAACGCACCCTTACGTTTCTGTCAAGACACCATGAGCCACCATGATCAAGATCGAAAAGAAGCAGAGTAGGCGAGATGAAACTCCCTCTATCTCTCTCTCTCTCTCTCTCTCTCTCTCTCTCTCTCTCTCTCTCTCTCTCTCTCTCTCTCTCTCTCTCTCTCTCTCTCTCTCTCTCTCTCTCTCTCTCTCTCTCTCTCTCTCTCTCTCTCTCTCTCTCTCTCTCTCTCTCTCTCTCTCTCTCTCTCTCTCTCTCTCTCTCTCTCTCTCTCTCTCTCTCTCTCTCTCTCTCTCTCTCTCTCAGGTCTTTCTGCAGCCTTCCTTGAGTCGAGAGGTGCACACACACTGTGTGTGTGTGTGTGTGTGTGTGTGTGTGTGTGTGTGTGTGTACACTTGGTGGATGCAAAAGCGAGTGGTGTGGATGAGGAATTGAGTCGTAGCTGCAAGCACATCATAGTAGCAACACGTAAAGAGAGTCTACAAAGGTACACAGGTACCTTCCAACAGAAAAATCGCTAAGGCAATATTATACAAGGGCGTTGTAGCATACTGAAGCTAGATTCATGTGCTTGCTGATAAATCATGTCACCGCATGCCGCAGGCCCACTTGCACATCACCCCACAAACGGCTCCTCTCATGGCGCGGTCGCTCCCAATGTGTTTTGGAGGTATGGAATAATTTGGGGTGAAGGTAGACAATTACAACTTGCATCTTCAATGTTGAGTTCACATCTAGTTAACACCACCTTAATGCAGTGCACATAGCTTGCAGATTTCACATGCAAGTTCACAACGGTTCACGTTCTCTTGGGTTCACACCTAGTTTACATCAGGTTCACATTTGAAATCGATGACTTTTATCTTTGCCAAAACACGACCCCAATTTTCAACCATAGATCCCCTCTAAAATTGCGGCGTCAATTAGTACTGGACCCGGGACTAAGTGACACGGGCGTGGGAGGGTGTGATCTACGGTGGGGGGATTGTGGGCGATAGATATGGAATGCGAGTACCCTAGATTACAAAAAGTAATATAGGGTACCCGCGTTTCGAAAGAAATCTAGGGCACCCTATTTTGGGGGCGTGGGGTTTGAACCCTTGACCTCACCCATGAGAGACACATGCCCTAGACACTTCACGTTGCACGCGTTTTTGAAGTATGGGAGCCCTAATTTACTTAAAAGAAGTGTGCAAGACGGACCACATTGTATGCCCGTGTTGCTTAGTCCCGAGAGATGGAGCTGCAACGTAGGAAGCACATTATTACTAGTCAATTTCCCTCATTGACCTATCAATTATGGGTGTGCTTTTGGATGTAGCAGAGGCAATGATTCTTATGTGGTGGGACCAAATCAAAGCGTGCAAACCACAAGGATGGGCTGCCATGTATAGGTTAAGCAAATCCTGTGATTCTCTCTCTCTCTCTCTCTCTCTCTCTCTCTCTCTCTCTCTCTCTCTCTCTCTCTCTCTCTCTCTCTCTCTCTCTCTCTCTCTCTCTCTCTCTCTCTCTCTCTCTCTCTCTCTCTCTCTCTCTCTCTCTCTCTCTCTCTCTCTCTCTCTCTCTCTCTCCGTGTGTGACTATGGGTGCCAATTATGGGTGGCTTGGGTCTTCACTGCATAGTTGTTATTCATGAGGGCAGGACAACCCACAACGCCCCCTCTCTAAGTGCGCTCTCTCTCTCTCTCTCTCTCTCTCTCTCTCTCTCTCTCTCTCTCTCTCTCTCTCTCTCTCTCTCTCTCTCTCTCTCTCTCTCTCTCTCTCTCTCTCTCTCTCTCTCTCTCTCTCACTCAATGCCCCCATCATCGTCTACTTTTCTTCCTACACGCACTCTCTTACATTCTGCTGCAACATAAACCACGCTTTCAAGGCCCTTCATAGCCTGCGAGCAGCTCCTGCATTAAGCTTTCTACGGCTCAACTCCAAGTAGGCTACTTTCTCAAGAGACACAGACGTAGCAGCTCCGCATCTCTCCTCGATCCACGTTCATGTCAGATCTGGAAATTCAGATCCCTACAACCTTGCTTGTTGAGTGTTGCATGAGCGACTCTGACTCTGCATCTTGTGGAGGACACACTCTTACTTCGTAATCACCAATCAGCAGCGGACGATATTTTGATTCACTTTTGACGCATCGCTGTACAACAGTGAACCTGAACATCGGTACGATGCTTGGGCATATGAGCAAGCATGAGCACACTGCTCGTCCGCGCGCGCGGACGGTCAGTGAGCTCATGCAGCACGTGCAATCAGCAGAGGTCTTGTTACAAGTTGGCATAGTAAAAAATGGTTTCAGCTAAGCCTTGGAAATTTTTGCTTTGATTTTGTAAGCCACGTTGGCAATTGAGCACGCAGTTTGTCTGCGCGCGCGCGGACGGATTGCGTGCTCAATCGACAATGGGCAAATTGAAAGTTTTCTCTTTGATTTTGCAACCCATGTTGGTGAATGAGCATGCCATTCATTTGCGCGTGCGCGGACGTACTGCATGGTTTTTGCCAACATGGTTTTTGTCCATCAAATATAAGCACTCCATTTCTTGTAAATTAAACTATATTTTTAGCATTTTCATACTATTTTCTTGCAAAATCCAAGCAATTTTTTTTGTCAACAGATGCATACACAGACTGCGTGCTCGCTGCTTTATGTCCCCTATACAATCGAAACCATTGGAAGGCAATTAGAAGTGACACAAAACATTGAATCATGAGAAAGAAGTTGAAGTTAGGATCACCCGCTTAGTGATTGCTAAGTTCGTGAGTTGGGAATGCCAAGCATCTTGCTAAAAATAACGGAGTTGATAAAATAAATGTGAAGATCGTGCCCCCGAAAAATATTGACCCTTCCACACTTTGTGACACATATAAACATGACAAGTCATTTTTTGCTAGGGTAGAGAGAGAGAGAGAGAGAGAGAGAGAGAGAGAGAGAGAGAGAGAGAGAGAGAGAGAGAGAGAGAGCAAAAAAGTGAACCAAACAAGATCACTTGAACATGATAAACTCTAGGCTCTGTTTTTTGGTAAAAAGGTAGGTTTACAAACCTTTTCTCTGCTGTGAAGGATCAAATTGTTTCACATAAAAGATTCGCTTGTTTAATAATATTTTTTTATCACAAGTTGATAATGTTTTTTTGTTTAGATCTTGGAACCTACATCCATGTTTAATTTGTTGGTCAGACTGGCTGCAATGTAGTAGGAATGTTTGAAGTGAAGAGATCAATCAAGCAAGGTCGCCAGCTTGTCTTGCTACTCTTTGCAATTGGTTCGTTTCTACTTGTGTATTCACTCAAGGAAAATGCTATAAATGGGGAGATTCAAGGACTCTTGCAATCGGGGGTAAACAATTTCCTGTGAAATTGTTTGTTGACGGTTCTCTGCTCTTCATAAAAGCGAACTCCTAGATGCTAAGAAGAACACACAAGATCCTCCAAATTTTTGCAATTGCATTAGTCTCTAAGTGCAACATCAAAAAATTGAGGTTGATTTCACTCATTGAAAATGATTCCTTTAACCCCGCCAAATGGCTAAGGGTGATTATATCAAGAGGCACAAGTGTTTAGAGTCTAGACACCTCAATGCATTACTAGGGGTGGACACCTCAGAAAAACAGATATTTCACTAGGTCTTGAACAAAAACAAAAGTAACATGAGAAGGTGGGAGTATACAATTCTCCCTTTTCATAGCAAAGTTTCTATGATTATCTCCTTAATAACTCCATACATTAAAAATGGCCAAATACAATTGAAAACAATTTCTAAAGCCCATCAAATGATTCCTATGGAAAAAAACACAAAAGACACAACCCAATGATAGTGTGGGAAATGACACTGGATGGTGAGATCGAAGAACCCGAGTGGCATTGGGAGAAGATTTCAACACCAAGTAGTTATTGTATGTACTCAAATAGCCGGATATTGCTATCTAAAGTAGACTTGGAAAGCTTGAAACCTTTGTGTCTCTCGGAGAAAATTTCTGGTACCTCAACTCAATGATATTGTACATGAAAGAACTGATCTTGTATATCTAATATGTTCTAGGGAAATCATCATAAGCCAAAGAAAAAAAACATGCACTAAGTCACATTTCCTCCTTGGGTGGTGCCCTCTAGGGAAAAAGCACACAAGTGACTCTTGGTTGAAGCTACTAGATAAGGAAAGAGGGTCTTTTTCTATTAATCGTACATCGCCTTTTTGGAAATGTTCTCCCGATATAGCATCTCCACTCACAATTGTTATTATGACTTAAAATAAACAAAAATTCTTGGTTGCATTAATGGAAAAGACATTGCATGCCCTTGCAACATCCATTGGTTTCAATTTCCTATTTCATCTCAGTGAAAAATAAAAAATAAAAACATTAAATACATACACAATGGAATGGAACTCAAAGGACAAGATAAATTTGCCATGATTTAACATCATTTCATACATAAGGAAAGATATGTATATCTGCTAGACATGGACTTAAGAGTTTAATTCAAAAAGTTTAGGCTCTGAGTTTGTATCCTCTTTATGTACTATCCTACCAAGGAATCACAACACATCAACAAACAAGAAATGTCAAAAAATTTTGAAGTATTTGGAACTTATCCACCATAATATAGCTTTAATGGGTTAGTAGCACTCACAAAATTTATGTGAATTAATTGTTCCTTTGCACTTCGAGGAAGGAAGAATTTACATATTCATTGTCATTGAGTATCCTTAATACTATCTACCACCATAAGTCATTTGCAATCAAGTCCAAGGGTCTCTCCAAAAGAGAAATCAATCTTTCTACAACTAGCTAAATAAGGCTTTTTCTCATGCCCTTTCCTTTCAAACTAGAGACATGTGTAGAAAGACTCATGTGACATCCACCCTATAGTGATTTTAGGTGGTAAATCTTGAAAACAGCATGCAAATCTTACACCATATCTATCTATTCAAATGGATTTTTGTGGACTTCTTCTTACCCCTTTTCTGCAACCTTGACATATATCTATTTTTTAAGATGTTTTTCTTACTTACATAAATAATTTATTCCTTTGGCAACTAAAAGTTGGTGTCTTTGGAAGTGAAAAAACTACTTTGTAACCAGCATATGTTACATATGATGGAGAAAGGACTAAGGATATTAATGATGGTGACTCTAAGCTTAGTGATTATGTTTTTCCTTAAAATAAGGAGAATCTAAAGATATGGTTGTGTTAGTAGATGAAGTTCAACATCCATGGACTCAACATACTCCTCACAATTTTACTGTTTGTAATCAAGGTTACTATCAAATATGGATTTTTTGGACATTTTTATTCAATTTCACACTACCAACTTTAATGTGTATGGTCCACTAAATCAACACTTGAGCTCAAATTCTCGAGGGATCCACCTTAAAATATGTAAGTGTAGCATGTGAGTTCACATAGAGGGGGTTTTTTGTATATATCAAATAGTTACAAAATTATATGTACAATAGGGGTTTCAAAATAAAAAATTGAAAAAAAAGTTACAGTTTTCTGAAGGAAAAGGGGTCTTTTAATTCATGGTAAAGTGTGTGTGTGTGTGTGTGTGTGTAGAGGGTTTTATAAATACCTCTTGAATGCATGTGCTATAGGTACTTTTGAATGGTGGACCCTTGGCTCAAATCTTTTATGTAGATTTTAAACAGAATACACTTATCGTTGGGTTTTGGCCTTGACTTGAAAATCTATCTCATAAAAGAAGGGGGTAGATTATATATTTTAAGAGTTTATTAAGTCTCTACAATTTGAAAAAGAAAAAAGATTATAATTAATCTATGCCAAAACATTGAGAGGTGGAATGGAAAATAAAAAAATTTTAAGTGTGGAAATTGAAAAGTTTGAACGGGGAAAGTAAGTAAAGGTTGATAATAATAGAATAAAAGTCTCATGACATTAGAAAGTCAAAGAACTTTGTAATAACAGCAATTTTTTTTTAAATTCTACCCACAACTTGAAAAGACCGAAATATTTTCAAAAAGATATAAATTAGAAGCTCCCAAAAATAAAGCACTCATCCCTATATAGCAACACAGATAGCGATGTTCCTGTAGCGACGCTATTAGCGACGGTCTTAGCGACGCCGGGAAGTATAAAAACCCAATGTATTTTTGTCGCTAAAAACGTCACAAGTGCACACAATCTCTTGTAGTGACTGGCATTATAATTTACTCTTAAGAGAATGCTCTTATGAAAGGTTCATAAGTTTCTCTTTAAATTTCTTCTTTCAAAGAGAAAAAGAGCATGTGTGTAAAATTTCTATAGTGATACCAACAAAGTTAATACTAATTCTCTTAAGGAGAGTTAAGTTTTGAAGGGTAGCCCTATCTTAATCAAATGAGTTTTTCCTTGGAAGTGGGAATTTTCTTCCAATTAAGGTATTCCCCGCTCCCCCCCCCCCCTCTATTATCAATTGGAAAGTCCCAAAACCATAAGCCTCTTCTAGCTACATAATTAATTCTCTACATGGTAGCAAAGGTATGACTAATCCCTTCATGAAGAATATTTTTTTAAATCATTCATACACTATTACATGAGCATTTTTCACTAACTTCACTAAACTAGTATGACCACTTTTAGGAATGTCGCATTCTCACTCTTACACTACCATCCATGGAAGGGTTTCACTCTTGCATAAGTACTCATCAAAAGTTTCTTGATTATTTGTCTCAACATTGCAAGCTGATACATTCCAAATTTTTGTATTTACCATGCATAGATCACACCAAAGCAAAAATCATGGTAGAAATCATATGCATTGTTCATTTCAAGTTTGTCTATTTTCAAGTTTGTTTTGCAAATCCAATGGACGGAGTAAGGGAATAGCTTCACAGATGTCCTGACCGTGTTGCTTGAACATAAAACTCCCATCGCTTCCATGGATACTCCCCATGGATGGAAAATGATGCAAAGGAACCAAAATGGGATTCGTTAAAGTTGGGGTTAACTTGAAACTTATGTGGAGACAAAACTTTAAACTCCCAAGAGACTCGTTGTATTTCTTAAGTTCTTGTTTGATTTAAAAATTAAAATGAACTAGAAAGTAAGAGACTACACCTCAAATAACTTAATCTAAATTAAAACTAGGATGAAAAACTTTATCGAGAAGAATTGATGTGGATAGCCCTAGCATATCATAGCAAATTAAGTATGAACTTTGCCTTACATGCTTGGAAAAGGCTGGTGTAGGTATTTACATGTGGGATACAAGGGGGGATGGTCCTTTTTTACTAGGACTAATAACTGCTGGTCTATGTTCGGAGTGCGGGTTCATTCACTACCCTACAAATGGGATTGAATGGAAGTGAGTCGTGACCGGGTGATAGGGACCCGTGGGGCATCTGGATATCGGTCTAGTCCGGGTAGGCCTAATGATAACGGGAAAAATTAGGAAGGAAAATGGATCCATGAAGGGATCAAGATAAGGGAGGAGGATGCGATTTAATTAAGGAACTCTTATAATTGTTTGGTAAAAAGGAACCTTGGAAAGGCTAGGAACCTAAATGGGTTATTCCACAATTGTCCTCATTAGCCGGACCTTTGCTCTGCTTCATGGACTATTGATTTAAAAGGAATCTAGAGTAGATTATTTTTGTGAGCCTTTCCCACACAAGATAAAGAAAAAGAAGAATTGAAAATTGTGTCATGGTGCCGCCTCCACACGTGGCGGAGGAGACAAGATATCCAAGTCTTGGGACGTGGATAGGGATATGCTTGGAGGAGTATATGTGATTTCTTGAAAGATAACTAGATAATTTTACTAATACTAAAGAAAAAAGAAAGTAAGATATTCTAAAAAGGAAAAAAAGGTGGAAGCGACTTGATAAATGCACACTTGCAAGGGTATTCAATAGTTTACATACTGCTTTTAAATGCTCGAAATGTATTCTTGGTTTCACCTGATTGGAATATTGTTTTCTAGTATCATAGTACTACCTTGGGATGGTGCACTTATCAAACGGTTCATTGGGTGGGTGGATTCTAGAGGGTTAATTGTTGGCCAAAAATTTGAATCCAATTTTATGTTGTCCATTAAGTTAAGATCTGGGGAAAAGGATCCCCATCTACGGAGTGGGGATCAAACTTGGGAACGAGGGATTCGTGTACTTAGTGGATACACTCATCTTAGGGGAACGTACTGACGGCTATGCTCAGTCATAGCCTGGGAAAAAGCATCAGTGACCTTGAACCAAGGATAATTAAAAGACTCCCACCAATTGACCATGGAAGGTTGAGTTCACAAATAGTCTGATAACTTTAATTGGAAATTTGGGTTAGTAAGAAATGGTGCTTAGGGTCTAAGGGATCCATATGAGAGAAAGTGAATGTTATCACCCCCTTGGGTTGGCATCAAAGACTAGGAGTCCTGTCTTGGTGTCGATCTCAAGTGGGAGGGATGTTAGAGATCGGGGTGTATCCATTTGGAAATGGTACAATTGGTGGTCCCTGGGCATATCCCTCACATTCCAGATGCATTGACCCCAAAGACTAGCACCCCTTTTGGTATTTCTTTGTTGTTGATGCATCACAAGGTACAATGTCCTCGGGTCCTTTCTCTGCAATGCTCCCAAGCTTATCTGCGAGAAGAGAGGCCTTGGCAATCTATTTAATGTCCATTGTCCTAAAAGCATATAAGTTAAAATATATCCTCCAAAATCTCCAAATTTAAAATCTTGAGCTTTGAGGATCTTTGTATGCTACCACGTGGGTAGGTCTTCGAATTTTTTGGCCCATCGGTACAGTGGCTAAGTCAGCATTTTGTTTGCTTTGCTTTCTTTTGCAAGAGTTAAGGTCATCCGACCATATTCAATAATCTAGGAGGATCAGGTTAGGTTATTAAAAACCCTAACCCCCTGTGCCACGTGACAAACTTATGATATAGAGGAACTCACATAAGGGGGTTTTTTTCGCAACAAGACCATGAAAAGGAACTCTTAAAGAGATTTCCACAAGATCAAACAAAACCGCACCCAAAAAATCATCTTTCTTTGCAATATCTTGATCCCCTACAATGATCTTTGAGGACACGACAACTTTGCCAATGCAAAAGGATCAAAGCTTCCTATCCTCATTCATTGCTAGTTCACAACAAAATGAATTTGGTGTCTAAGTGATATGAGCGTGCATTCGATCTGAATTCAAATTCAGATTCGATGAAAGAGTGTCTACTCAAAAATTAATATGCATTTAAAAAGAGTAGTAAAGTTCGATCAAAGTTACAAAATTTGTTTTAATAGCATGCAAGAGAAGAGAAAAATATATACCCTGCTAGCTTGATTAGATATACATTTACGGTTTGCGAAAGATTTGGATGCTACATCTTGGTAAGTGTCTAAGGAAGGAAAGCAATTGCATGCCTTTCCATAGAGAGTGATAATTTTTTATGCATGATGACTTCGAGATTAGAGTTTGTCGCTTCAAAATCCATATGTGGCATTGTAACACAAACCTGAGCTCCGCCATCAATGTATGCCTTTACCTGCATCTTTTTCTCAATGATTACCTCAACAAGAAGCAGTACATCTACCTACCTTCCAACTCAAAGAGCCATGTTCTCAATTGCATGCATCTTTCAAATTTGTGACAGGCAAGTGTTCATGCTCATAGACCATTGGTGGTGCAACCAAGGATTTAATGCCAAGAGCTAACCAAAAGTAGTACTAGCTTTTGGACTTTTAATGTACGGTCCCTGACCCTCTTGGATTGGTGACTGGGAGAGCTCAACACATCCGCTCCATCTCTGCATTGTAAAGCGGAGAGACAATCAAGTGAGCTTACCTAATCTGTGTATATTCACTACTGTAGTCATCCTAAAAGGAAAAACTAGAACACTTGGTTCATGGTCTGGCACTTTTCTCCTCATCTAGTGCAAGGAGCATTTGTCAATCTTTCCCCTAATATTTGTGACTTACTTCTAGGCTACCTATCGTCATTGTAAATTCCCACACTTGTGGAAAGTACCCAACTTATAAGGTTGACCCATCCAAGACATGACTCCCTAAGGATACCTGTCTCTCTACTTTCCACACCGCACTCACCCATTCTTCTTGTTTTTTAATTACTACCACACTGTTAACATATAAAAACATTGTTTCTTAATTAGTTTATATCACCAATTCATCAAAACAACCCTTCGAACATCACCCGAACAACATAAAGCAATATCTACTGAAATCAATCCTATTTCCAGAATACTTAAATCCATAATCTACCGTTAACCACGGTCTTTCCCTATAACTTGCCACTAGCCACGGACTTTCTCTATCTATTCACCAGTAGAGCCTTTGCAAAGGTTTTTTTCACTAGCCACAAAGTTGACACAATTATTTCCTAATTGCTAATCGTGAGGGCTTCTCGCTAATTGCGAGGTAAAAACTATCTATTAACCAAAGTTTAAATTTGGAGGTTAGCGATATGTCACCGTGGTTAGTGGTGGCATATTGCTAATTGCTATATGTCATTGCTAGCTGCAAGATCCCTCTCTAATCGCGAGCTCCATTTGTCAAAAAGATGCCTATTAGTGAAGTATTGTCATCCTCAATCTTTTAATCAATGGTAACCAATCAGCCATAATTGTCTCTAAACCAAACAGTATTTTATCAAACAATCCTTTTATATGTGATAAGAAAAAATATGCTTGTTTCTTGTGATTAGAATCACTTTTCCAACCAATTTAAGGGACATCAAATCAAAGATGTTAACAATGCAAGAGTAGGGAGTTAAAGCTTTATTATAGCAGGTGAAGGTACTCGGATCATCCACGTTTGATCATCGCCATGAGGAACTTCAATCTCTTGTGAATCTGTCTGCAAGGTTGATGGAGGATCACGTATAGTGTTGGAGTTCCTGGTGTTTCTTTGCGAAGGAGACAAAACAATCTTGCCACTCTTCGTACCTTTCTTTAGAGAAATCTCTTGTTGATAAACGTGCTCGTAGGTGAGCAAGGTAAAGATGGTGAACAAGGTAGAGATGGTGAACAAGATAGAGATGGTGAACTCTTTTGTGTGTAGTCAACGACGCCAACGAAGGCTTTGTGAGCTTCGTTGTGGGGTGTTTTTCTCTCACCGCTACGTAGAAGTTTTGTTGCTACAGAGCTCCACACTGTCAATCTGTGCTTTCTTTATGAGTGCTCTTGATGTCCTTTTATAGGTTGTGGACATTGATATTCTTGTGGGCTGAGAGCGTCGTTATTTTTGTCCTCATCTTTTTGGCTCGCACTACTTTTCGCTAGAGAATTTATTTATTTTTCTCTCTCACGAACAGCCGAGCCACGTATTTTGAGTGAATCTTAGAGACTTGATACTATTGGTCACTGCTTTTTCTTAGTTTTATGTAAAGAATCTCTTCTTTATCCAGAGTCTCTTTGGCCACTACTTTTGCTTAAATTTAGGTAAAGAAGCTCTTCTTTATCTAAGGTCAACAAATAAAGGTTACTCTTCAATACATGCCCTTATAAACAGATTAAAATGTAATAAAATCTTCATTCGATACTCAATTTTTAAGCTCATTGAATCTATGAATCACTCGGCTTATGTTTAAAAATTAGCGCGCATCTTCATATTATTTAATTTACGCAAAAATAGGTGTAAAATTTGTATTGAAAGTTTAGGTACATTACAATCTCCCCAACTAAGGGATTGCGGATGCCTTCAAATCAAGAGGAAATCAAGGTAATCCTGAGCTAGAATGGTTTCATCTTCCCAAGTAGAATCTTCCTCAGGGAAATCTTGCCATTGTACAAGGTGTTCTCTTGAAGTTGTATTTCTAAGAGTCCTCTCGCGAGTCTCCAAGATTCTTAATGATTGAAGTTCTAAAATATTCTGAGTTTGCATGACAATTTTCTCATCATCTTAGAGATGTCCTTCACTGGGATTGTAAGGTTTTAGTAGGCTCACATGAAATACATCATGAACCTTGAGATGGGCTGGGAGTTTTAGTTTATAAGCTTGGTTTCCTATGCACTTGATAATCTCATAAGGTCCACAATATTGCGGGCTAAGCTTCTTGTACTTTCCCAATGACAAATTACTACTTTAGCATGAATGCAAAGGAAAACCTTGTCTCCTTGCTTGAATCTTCTTTCGGATCTTCTATCATCTACATAGCGCTTTTGATAATCTTGTGAATAGCTTGAATGCCTTTTTGAATGGCCTAGGTCTGATGCTCCATGTCTTCAAGCATCCGTTTGCAAGCTTCAACTCTTATAGTAGGGTCGGGAAAATTGAGAGATGAAAGACATTCTTGACCATAAAGAGCACAAAATGGGGTCATTCCAATGCTTTGATGGTAGGAAGCATTGTATGCATATTCCACTAGAGGTAGAAATTTAATCCATCGTTTAGGTTCCCTATTGCAATAAGGTCAGAGAATGTATTCAATGACTTGGTTGACTCATTCTGCTTGTCCGTCAGTTTGGGGGTGATAAGTCGTGTTGAACCTTGATTCTGTCCCAATTGCTTGGAATAGAGAAGTCCAAAAATTTGAAGTAAACTTAGTGTCTCTATCGCTCATGATCCATTTCTGTAGTCCATGCAATCAAAATATCTCTTGACAAAAATACGGGCAATGTCGAATGTTCTAAAGGTAGTCTTGACTGGGATAAGGTGTAATACTTTATTAAGCATGTCAACAATCACCATTATTGAGTTATACCCCCCTTGGACTGTGGGTAGGCCAATGAAAAAATCCATACTTATGTATTCCCATTTCATCTGAGGAATATCAAGCAGTTGAAGTCTCATAGGGAGCTTCATTCTTTCAACTTTTATCCTTTGACATGTCAAACATTGGCGAACGTAGCACAAGACATCTCCCTTTTTCCCAATCCAATAGAAACACTTATGTACTACGTTCAAGGTCTTTGCATAACCCAAGTGTCATGAAGTAGGATTATTGTGGGCTTCAATCAAAATTTCCTTCCTCAGGATAGGATCTTTTGGTACACATAATCTATCTCAATATTAGAGGCTTTTTTCCTTAGATGTAAAGTTTCTTGTTGATGGATCATCCTCTAGACCTTTCTTTTGAACAAGGATAATTTTTCTTTGGTACTTGGGATCAAATAAGACAACATCCTTAATCCTTTCCATGATAGGGTTGTTTAGTAAGGATATCAGACCAATAAAGGGTTTCTGCTAAAAGAATCAGCTTGAATTTTCTTTTTTGGACCGATAAATGATCTCAAGATCATACTCGTGTAATAACTCGACCAACATCTTTGGTGCATGTGTTAGGGTTGGTTGGATAAAGATCCATTTTAAGATCTTATGGTCAGTCACAAGTTGGAATCCTTTGCCCAATAGATAATGTCTCCATAGCTTTAGAGCATGGATAATTGCCAAAAGTTCAAGGTCATGAGCTGATAATTTCTTTCATGAATCTTTAAGTTTTGTGAAGTGAAGGCTATAGGTCTACACTCTTGCATTAACACACCACCACCTGCAATGCCTCTTGCAACGATGACTACTGAAACGGGTTGGTTAAAATTTGGAATTTCATTCAAGGGGTCATGGTGACATACTGCTTAAGCTCATTGAACCTTTCTTGATGTTGTGGTTCCCAGTTAATCGTTTCTCCTTTCTTTAGAAGGTTGGTTAGTGGAGCTGCATTTATTGCATATCCCTTTATGAAGGTTCTATACCATCTAGTGATTCCAAGAAAACCAATTAAGTTCACTAGGGTTAGCTGGTACATGCCAATCCATGATGTCTTGAACTTTAGCGGGATCCATTGAGATACCACCTTGAGATGAGATAAATCCCAAGTATTCAATCTTTGGAGAGGAGAAGGTACATTTACTCATCTTGGCATAAAGCTTCTTTTGATGAAGGATATCAAACACTTTTGTCAAGTGGTCTTCATGATCAGCTTCATTCTTTGAGTATACCAAAATATCATTGAAGAAGACAATAACAAAGTCATCCAAATAAGGTCTACAAATTTCCTGCATCAACTTGTTGAATGTAGCTGGGGCATTAATCAACCCAAAAGACATTACTATAAACTCAAAATGCTCGTAAACTGTGTTGAACGTAGTCTTTGGAATGCCATCCTCCTTTATTCTTATTTGATAGTATCTTGATTGGAGGTCTATCTTTGTGAAGACCTTCGATCCATGTAATCGGTCCAATAATTCATCGATGCGAGGTATGGGATAACTATTTTTAATGGTTACCTGGTTTAATCCTCTATTATCAATACAAAGTCCTAAGGTTCCATCCTTATTCTTCTGGTATAGGACAAGTGCACCCCAACTTGATTTGCTGGGTTTGATAAATCCTTGATCTATCTATTGGAAAAGTTATTCTTTTAGCTCAATGGCCTCTAGTAGGAACATCTTATAAGGTCAATTTGATACAGGTTCATTTTCAGGGAAATCTCGATCTGATTATTAATTTCTCGATTTGGGGGAATGTTTGTGAGGTCTTCTAGAAAACATTGGAGTACTCCTCAAGCCATAATGGTTTTGAAGTATTGACCTCCACCAGGTCAATTTTGTTCAACTTGACCACATAGATTTGTTGATGAGATCTCAAACCTTTTGATAGATGGTTAGCTTTAACTAAATGGATTTTTGGGATTCCACTCTTTCCTTGAACCTTAGCCTTTTGGATATGATTATGTCTAAAGATTATGCTTCCTTGGCCACAATGGTTACTAGCTTGGTTTTGAGATAATCGATCCATCCCAATGATCCCATCATACATACCAACTGGAAGGGTTCTAAAGAATGCTGAGGTGGAGTGTCCCCTAATTCAAATTCAAGGGCCCCTACAAAATGTCTAGATACCATGATTTTTCCATTAGCTAAGTCCACAATCATAGGTTTGTCTCATTGTTGATTTAATTGGAGCTTTCATAGACATCTAGGAGATGGAAAAGAGTGGGTGCTATCACAATCAATAAGGAGATTAAATCCTTTACCTTGATGAGTTGGAAAGAGTTTGAGAATTAGCAAATTGACATTGAGCTCCAGGATTGTCAATGGCTGCATAAAAAGTTGCTCGTTCATGCTCCTCCTGAAGGGTAGGATTTCCTAAAGCTATGTGAAGATGAGCATTCCTTCCTTGGCCTCTCCCAAAAAATCTTGCTGCTCTTCCTTGGCCATGCCCACATCCTCTATTACATCTCTCTAGTCTTCTTGGACTTACTTTAAACCGCTACTACTTCTCTATGAGTTAGGAGTGGACACCTATTGCAATAGTGTCCCAAATCATTATATTCAAAGTAGCAAATATCCAAGTGTGGAGGATTTTGGACATTTGTTGCATAAGCTCTATGATGTTGCAGGCTTGCAAAACTCCTCCTTGGTTGCTGCCTAGCACCATCAAAGCTTTGATTTTGCTCAAGTATTCTACTATGGCCAACAATGCCTTGTTCCTTCATCAATGGTTTTCCTTGTATAGCAAGGAATCTTGGGTGGTAGTAGGCTTCATGGCTTCAAGTTGTAAACTTTTTGGTTCATTAAGTCCCTGATAAAATCAGGTCACTTGTTTTTGAATGGTCATTGGAGGAGCATAGCGTCGAAGTGACACAAATTTTGAGTAATACTCAAGAGATAATCCACGCTACTTTAATGCAAAGAACTTGCTCATTTTCAAGGATTCGTGAGCACGGGGTAAATACCTTTCTTTGACAACTTGCTTAATTTGTCTCCAGCTTTGAGAGTCCTCTGCCACACCCATGTCATGACAATTTTGTTCCACCAAAGCTTAGCATCACCGGTAAGTCAAAACACACCCAACATGTTTCGATTTGTGGTTGTAGTCTTAACTGCTATGAAGTAATCGTCCATGGTTTCAATTCAAACTTCTGCTTTCTTTTCAAGATCATCACCCTCACCCCTAAATGAGGGTGGTTGCATTTTCTTAAGTAGTAACTTCTTCTCATGGATCTCTGTATAAAGGGAATTATTCTTGAAACTATCATCCTCATTCTCTTGAAGCAAGTATACATTGACTTAGCATATAAATGGCTAAATAAAGATAAGAATAGGTTTATCAGTTAATTTCTTTCAAAAGCTAGGAGAGTGTTTGTGTTGTCAAGACCTTACAACAAAAATGTTCACTTGGACTTCACCAGCCCATTGAAACTTAACCAGTTTCATTATACAGATTTAACCAATTTGGCAGCATAAGACAACTCAGATTTGTAAACATCATGTTCTTATTAATAACTGAAAAGATACATCAATATTTAAGGGCTTAATACTCTTTAAGGGCCCTAACCCTTTTGACCAATTCTCGGCCGTTATGACAT
This sequence comes from Adiantum capillus-veneris, assembly GCF_014529385.1. Taxonomy (NCBI): domain Eukaryota; kingdom Viridiplantae; phylum Streptophyta; class Polypodiopsida; order Polypodiales; family Pteridaceae; genus Adiantum; species Adiantum capillus-veneris. Next base: position 50,496,820 of record NC_140948.1, on the reverse strand, counting down.
CCTTCTAAAATAGGGTTGGCTTTATCCCAATCATCCAAGATGTCTTCGACGTTGTCCCAGCCAAAGAATTCCTTTTCTTTGGTCTCAAACATGTGAGGCCTTTCATTTTGTTCGTATCATTCTCGAGTGATGGATCAGTTTTTTGCAAGAATCTTCAAGGCATCGTGGATTTGGGCTATTCTTTTCGTAAAATAATCAACAAAGTAGGGAAAATCAATCGAGAACTCCTCTTGAACTCCCCGTCCATCCGTTTGATGTAAGTTGCTCTAATCTAGCATGCACTGGGGCCTTTTTTAACCATTGAAGAGGATATTCACTTTGTGAGGGTTATGGCTAAACCATCTCCCAAAGGTTTCATAGAACTTCCGCAAGGGTAGTGTGCCCCATCCCTATTCATGCATCAGTTGTCCCAAACATTGAACATGACAATGTCGTAGCAGTGAGTTCCAAAACTAAGGGTAAAATTCTCCTTGCCCTCATAGTCTCCTTTGTAGGCCGTAAAAGAAGCTCATGGGCGTCAATGAATAAAGTTGTGCTTGTAACCCTAACTTATCTGCCCCTCCTTGCATGGATCCATTCAATTGTTCCATAGAGAGAAGGAGCATTGTCAAAAGGTATTGGGGATTACGTAGTCGACTGAAACCAGACACTCTCCCTCAATTCCGTCCCACTTGGTTTTGATAGATTGTTGAACCTCAAAGCTTGATTGAAGGTAATCTCCTTCTAAAATTTAAGAAGAAATTATATTTGCCCATGTTCCCTTTGGAATATGAGTTGTCTACACACATGTACTGTCATAATAGCTAATATCTAATTCTCCTAAATGATTTTCTCATGTCAAACTGATCTTTTAATATGGGGAAGTGCCAAGGGAGATGTTGGCGGATACGCCGCCACAGACGTCAGCAGAGAGAACTCACCTAACAAGAATTTTCAGCTAAGGACGAAGCTCGATCCGTAGGTGCGTGGAAGCAAGCATAGGGTGTCAACCTACACTCGACCGACTATTGACTACTTCCTACAGAGGTCTCTACCCAATTTGTAAGTTACAGCCTACTATTGTGCAAAGGAGGATATTTCCTACAACGCTTCCATGATCCAAATACCCATTAGACGTTCTCAAAACGCTACAAAACTTGAGTGATATCCTATTAACACCAATAGGCCACTGTCCCTAAGGTCCATGACACAAAACCCTACCCAAAAACAGCCAGTGTAGAATCAAGGAGGATGTCCGTCAAGTTTTTGCAAGTTAACGTTTCTGAAAACCAAGGTGCTTAATGTGTAGCTCTACTCAATACGAACGCGTGTATATGCTGAAATGCGGAAACAGACACCGTTTGACTACCGAATCCCTAGAAATAGCTCTCAAGTCAATCTCGCAAAGTAGGGCCATACATGCGCAGTGTGGGTACTAGTGCGTAGCTCTCTCCAGCGGGGGTGATACGCTACACTTCTCCGTACTCGATTCCGACCACAAGTAGCATCAAGATCAGCTCTCACTCTCTCTCGTACACAGAATACGCTTCTGAAAGACACTTCATAGAATGAACAAAAGGGTCCTTTCATTAAGGTTAGAATTTGGTATATATACCTTCCAAATACAAAACCTCACGTTCCAAAGTGAAATCCTACTTAGTCTAATGGCAAAAATAGTATACAAAATTGGGAACTTCTGCAAGCCCCAAGTATTTACAAGTGAAATTACAGGTTTTCTTAATCAGGGAATGAATACATAGGATTTCCTTCTTTTATCATTTTGTCAGTCTTCAGTTGAGTGTGGCTGCCAGTCTTCAGCTAACACTCCCCCCCTCCTAGCTCATGTCATCCCCGACATGACAGTAGAGTCGCTGCTTCAGTGGAGGATGTCGTGCATCTTCAAAACTGACTCTTATCATGCATGATGGGCCACTAATGTTGGGCCGAATATATCTGTGTTGATTGTGAAGAAGCCGATGTAGAAGGCTTCTCCAGAGGCTTGGAGATGGTATGAGGGCAGCAACATTATTCTTTGGTAGAGGGCATGTATCACCTCATGGGAAGGTTGAGCAAACAGGCCATAAGTACATCTATAAGTGTCCTGGAAGAAGAATATGATGTTTGTTGCTTGTCCAGGTTTGAAGACCTCAAAGACTGCCAGAAGTGTTTTCCATATCTTTCAGAGCATAATGCAAGAGAGGTCAGGCGAGCCAGTGACCAATTTAATGGTGCCCACCATTAGGGTTTTCACCATGTATTGCTCACTCATTCTCTCGCCTGCCTTCAAACTTGGTAGCTTCGGGTAGTTGAGCCATGTTGGGTGGCTTCTCTTCAGCAGTTCATGTTTCTTCCATGTCCGCATCCTTGGTAGAGGGCAAAAACTGAGGTCATCTATGATCATTTTAGGCGCCTCTACCAAATGTACTAAATACAGTGGGTATTTAGTGAGCCATTCCTTCCTCCATTTTGGTTGAGAGTCTAGAATGAGCTTAACACCTTCTGGTTTGGTGATGTATTCATGGTACAGTGGCACTATAGGCTCCTCTTTAATCCTCTTGTTGATTGTAGTAGTCTCGTATTTTAGAAGAGGATAGGGGAGAGAGGGTTGTAGCCATTCATGTCGAACGACATTTGCATCTAATCTTTGAATGGTCATGGACTTCAATACCCTCTGATCCCACAACATTGCTTCTTTGGTGGTGTCTTTTATGGCTGCTTCTATTGCTTTCTGTAGATTGTCTTCTTCTTCTTGTGACAAATCTTGAGGCTCTTGTAAGGGTCCCTCAAAATTGTCCTCTTGTATTGTTGCGTCCACTGGATCTAGCACATTCTCTATATCAATTCCTTCCATAGAAGCCGGCCCATGACTTTGTTGAGGTTCTTCCCTTGTTTGGCTCTTAAGTTCGTCCAGATGCTTTTGTAAGTCGTCTTTTGCTAATTGAGCTTGTTCTGTCATAGCTACTAATAGGTCATTAAGTTCTACATTGACTCTATCAGCTTTCTCTAGATTCTGCCTTACCTCATCATTCTCTGTCTCCAGCGTCTTTGTGTCATCTTCCAGTCTTTTCAGAAGCTTATCCAATTCTGATTTCAATGATTTGTTATCATCTTCTAGTATGCCTTGTATCACCATTGATCCCTCTGCCAGCATTCTACCTCTTTTCAAGCGTTAGCTTTTTTTGAAATTCTATCATTTTTTCTTCAAGCAAGTCTTTATCTTGGCTACTGTTGGTTGCAGCTGCAGCCCTTGCTCTGCCCAGAGACGCTCTCAACCTCTCAATCGTTTGATCTTTCACTTTGATTTGATCCTTTAGTTCCATCACCTCATCTTGGCTAGCCTCATGTGATATTTCAGCTTTGTCTTTGGCCTCTTTCAAGCTCTCAACCTGTTTTGACTCTTCCGTCAGCTGTAGGGTGAGCCCATCCCTTTCCTTTTCGGCTTTAGTCACAACATTGCTGATTTTTTGGTACTCTTCTTCAGATTTCATTAGCTTCTGATTGGTTTCTCGATTTTGACTCTCTAACTCTTGACATTTCTTCAGTGTTGCTTCTAGTTCAGCTTGCGGTTGTGCTTGGCTGTGCATTTTATCTTGACTTTGCTTCTGAAGTGTTTCGACTTCAACTTTCACCTTTACTTCACTCAACTTCAGCCCTTCATACTCAATCTGTTTGGCCACTGATCTGGCTCTTAATCCTTGCAATCTTTGCATCACTTCTTCCCAATCTTCAACTTGTGGTTGCAAATCCATTGTATCTATTGCAATCTCCTTTAGCTCCACCAAACGAGGGCTCAATGTTTATTCTTTTGGTTTAGGGGTTGACAATGGAAAAGCTGTATGAGCTGCCTCTTCTCGGGTGTATCTAGTAGCTAGTAGATCCAAGAGTGTTCCATATTTTTTGCTTTTGAATCTTGCTTCTCAGGCTTTGGTTCAAACTCTTCCTTCTGCTCTTTCACTTTGTCCTCTTCTTTCTTGAAAGGTGGCTTCTCAGATTTAATCAACTCCTCAGTCTATCGAGGTTGAGGAGAACTAGGAGGAGGTGGTGATGGTGGAGGACTGGACTTGTGGCTTGATGGTGGGGTTGATTGCTTCTTTTTTAAGTCCCGACCAACCTTTTTTTTTCCTCTCTCGCTCTTCACTTTCCTTCTCTTCTAACATCTTCCGCCTCACATCATCAACTTCTTCTTTGATAAAAGGTATAATTGGAATATTCTTGGCCGTCACATATAGGATTTCAAAATTCTTTGTATAATCTTCGAAGCAGTCTCGGTTAGTCCTTCGAGAAGATCCAGACATGGCCTCAAGTGAGGACTTCCATAATTCGCTTAGATCTCCTTTAAGCATTCTTTCGGCTCTAAAGCTCTCCATTAGCCTCTCTAGCCGAGCGACCTTCTGGGATTTAGTCTCTTTTGCTGGCATCAGAATGGTAGCTTTCTTTCCTTTCTTTGGCTGAGGTGGCTCTTCTTCTACTGTCTATAACCTTCTTTTCAGTCTGGTGGTCACCCTGGGAGCTATAGGTTTCTCCTCTTCCTTGTCTTCTGCCAGCTTCAACCACTCATTCTGTGATGGAGGAAGAGGCCACTGGCCTTTAGCATTTAGAGATTCATATATTACCTTGGTGAGCATCTCCCCTATTGCAATATATGTAGGATTCTTGGTTCCCATCCTCACAATGTGGTACTGCAGGTATGCCACATAATCTATCTCTCCTAGGCTGCTTGTCTTCATTGCCCATGTGAATGTTGTTCAATTGTTGCAGGTGGCACAATGTACTTTTGAGGCCTCTTAGTGTGCAGGTATGGAAATATTGGTTGTAAAGTTGGCACATGGTTGCCACCATTGGATCCGCAATATCCTCGAAGGTGTAGCTCTTCTTGGTTTCCTTGTATGCATTCACCTCTTGTTGACATTGTCTCCTGCATTAGAGAGGTTCAAGGCACTTGCAACCACCTCTGGCGTGATCACAATCATTTTGTTCTTTCCTTGCAGATCTGTCACCTTGGCTATGTCATTCTCCTTTATTGTTGTGACAAATTCCCAAACTCTCTAAATGTCAATTCCTGTTGGGAAAGCCTCAACATAATTGTGTAAATCTAATTTTTCCAAGATAGACACTATCTCTAGCCTTCTAATCAACTCATTGAGTTATTGTGGTATCATTGGCAACTCTATGGCATTGCCCTCTGGGTCTTTGAACGTGCTTTGGTATATTCTGAGGTCATTTGCTTCAAGTAAGTTTCTTTGTAACCAAGTGGTAGTGGGATTTATGGTTCTTGTTGGTATTATAAATGGCTCCAGCTCATCCAGGTTATCCTTGTTCGTCATTGTTTTCTTCTTTGCTGACGACTTAGCGGCTGCCATGGAGCCTGTTGCACTCAATAGTCCAAAGTTAGCGTTCTTTACAAATTAGCTGATAGACTGAGTTTTAACTATCCAATTGACTTGAAAATTGAAACATGAGCTCAAGAGGGACTAAGGATGCCCTGCAAGTGAAAACAGTAGGATTTGTGCTGCAAAATAAGCCTAAAGACATACTACACGTAGGATGTCTTTTTCATTAGAATGACTTGAAGCTTGACATGATGATAGCTTATGACCTGTACATCACAGCTATGTGCTTGGATTTTGATTTAGACACCAAAAAGTGAAATTTTGGACTATTTTAGGCTTTTGGTGTACAAATGAGTAGGATGTCCTGTAATGATGAGCAAATGTTATACAAATGACTTGAAACTTAATATGTAGGCTTCTTTTAGCATGTTGATCACATTCATGATGTCAAAATTTGCTCAGTTGGTCAAAATGACCCTGGAGACATACTACGCGTAGGATGTCTTTTTGCTCAAAATTGCATGAAACTTGTCAGTATGATAGGGTATAGCCTGTAAATCATCACCATGGTCTTAAAATTGAACTTGGATAAGTTTTGAGGGTAGGAAGACCATTTTTGGTGCTTTAGAGTATGAAAAGTCCATATATGGAGCTATGAGGCCAAAAAGTGATCTGTTTGGCTTGAATTTGGTGGGTAGGCTTGTATGAATGTGATAAAGATGTAGGAAGATCAAAAAATGTACGTGGAGGTCATTTCAAGCTTGGAGACATACTACGTGTAGGGTGTCTTTTTCATGATTTTGAAGATTTGACCTCACAATTAGCTTTGACATGCTATGAAGAGTGTGTGGTTCAAGTTTCACTTGATTTGGATCATTTATGATAGATCTATGACCATTTCTTGCCTCTATGCTCTGACTTTACGGTTTTTGATGCATAAGAGGTCAAACTTGGTCCAAATGGAGTGAAACTTGAGACATAAGATGTAAATGACATGTAGAGGCTGTGTGTATGGTTGAATGATGAGTCGGGTTCCCAAAAGTGGCCTTGAGACATCCTACGTGTAGGATGTCTCCTATGCAGTTTTTGGAGCAAGTCCTACTACTATGTGCATATGACCTTCCTAAGTCCCCTTTGTGCCTTATTTCAAGTAAAAAATCAAATGGTTAGTTAGAAACTCCCTTCTTGGCTTTTAGAGCCTCAAAGACAATTTCTGACTCTTGGAGCGCTTTTTCGCAATGAAATTTCTTGATGATGACCAGCATAGCCTCATGAACCCTTGGGGAACATTGCCATGTGGTTCTTGTTGGCTTTGGCTTCACCTGAGCTTTGTTTGGCGATTTGTCACCCTGGAAGCACCCATGATTGTGTTTGCATGCCCCCAATGATTTGTAGTGGTCTACCACCATAGGACTTGGTTGTTTAAGGCCTTGGTAAGCCGCTTCATGAAGTTTGGTGACAAACGAACGTCTTGCTTGGCTGTGAGAGCCAAGTGACGCTTTGTGTTTTCGATGCCATTTCTGAAGCTAAGGACTACTTTGGGTCGCCTTATGGCCATGTGGCCTATGTAGCCTTGTAGAGCTCGTCGAGAAGCTCCTTCCCATGAGTTTTGGTATCATTCGGGCCACTTTTGCCGGATTTTCCTCTTTGTGGCCTCTTGCAGGGCTTGAGATGTCAGGGTTTTCTGGATTGCTTTCTTGCCTCCTTTAGGAATCCAAGATTGGTCTCCTAGGCTAGGGTAAACCCCCTATGAAGTCTTGTTGGTATTGGGTTAGCCGTTAGGTGGCTACCTATGCTCATAGGCCTCTACCTTGCAAACCCCGCTGGAGTTCTATGCTAGTCTTGGCGAAAAAACATCAAATATCCACAAAGAGCATAAGGTGTTGAGCCTACCTCTCATATCTAGTGGCCGTCAGGTGCCTGTGTGAGGCGTATCAGCTGCTGGAAGTCCTATGCACTATAGGTGTCTAGAGCTCTCTCTCACAAGTAAAATAGTAGAAATGAGCTCTAAGTGGAGTGAAAAATTCTTATAATGGGGGTCCCCAAACCATTTTTCATGAAATTTGACATGTGCTCTTAACTTTTTGTGAAATGCGGTTTAGACTCGAAAAGTTTCCCATTTGGACTCCGTTTGCCCCGTTTCTGAGAATTTTGACGATTCGGTCAAAATCTGGCTACAACACGCCTCCCGCTTCATTCTCATAATTGCACCCACACTGTACCCTGGGTTGCCTTATAGTCACTAATCATCCCCATCCTTTTTGTTTTTCATTACGTTCGCAATTCACCTGCTTTTTGTATTTTTGAAGTTTTTCTACCAAGAATTAGTAAAATTAAAAGAAAAATAGAAAAGTCAACTCGAAAAATTCCAAAAATCAATAAATCAAAAAATTCACCCTGACACACTATGTACACTCACATGTAATTTTTATGGCCGGATTTCTCCGTTGTACCAATATTTTGTCCGAAAAATGGTTATTTTTACATATATACATACACCTATAGGCCTCAATTTGACGTTTGACCTCATAAATCTATAGATTAATGCTATATAAGGGCATATGTACTTAGGTTAGTCCAGAAAATTTCACAATCAAATGTAAACCCCTCAAAAATGGTCAAAACATGCCCTTTTTGTTGCTTTTTACGGTGGTCATCAAGTTCGCATTGAGAATGCCTACTAATCGGAGTCCTCTCGGATGACAAGGTATTTCCTGTGGTGTCTCATTTTTTGGTTATCCTTCATAGGTATCTTTTGTTGGTTAAGTGGCACCCATCTTTTTTGCTCTTTATCAAGTGATTGTGGCACCATTATCTGGTTCTTCCGGGTTGTCTGAAAAATGCTACTACCTGGTATTGTTGTGCTTGTTGAATTTTGACCATATTTGAACTCCAATCTATTTGCACATTATACTCTTTTTGCCATGGTTGTCCCAACAACATTTGATGTAGTTTGCTCACATCCTCAACCACATAAAAATTGTGGAGATAAACATATTGATGTATTTGTACATGCAATATTGTCCAGTCCAACATGCTTAATGAATGTGATGTACTACTTTCCAGCGCTTGTTGAGTAGGATGGAGTTGTTATTCAAGCCTGAGTTGTTTATATAATTTGCAAGAAATCAGATTTGCTTGAGCTCCTGAATCAAGCAATGCCGTCGAGTCAACTTGGTTGCTACCCACTTTGAATGTGATTATTGGATCCACCGTGTCTTCATTAAAATTCGTTAATCGTATAGCATTTATTCGCAACGGTGATCCAATTTGTTGTTGTTGTCATAAAAGCCTTCTTTTTGCAATGCGTTTTTTTGCTTTTGCTTGTGCTTCTTCTCTTACCCTCTGTTTCTTCTTTGTTCATTGTTTTTCATGATGGATTTGTTGAAGCATACCTTGTGTTAGTGGTAAATGATACTTTTTTAACCGACACCCACTAATCCAATTTGGCACTTCTTCACCTTCCAATGTCGCAAGTTTGATGGCTCCACTTTGTGATAAGTCACTAATCACAAAGGGTCCCATCCCTCGCTTTTTTAAGTTTTTTGGCATGTTGCTTCAAAGTGTAAACAAGAACATAATCACTTGTTTTAAACTCTTTCGTGCACACATGCTTATCAAAAAACTCCTTTTGTCTTCTCTTCTGAGCATAGATCGAAGCTAAAACTCTCAGTCGAAGTTCATCTAGCTTTTCAAGATCATCTATTCTTGAAGAGACTTCATGGACTGTCCATTTAAAGTGTTTCACCACTCGTAGAGTTGGAATCAAAAACTCTATGGGTAATATAGCGTTTAGACCAGACACCATGTTGTACGGTGTTTTTCCAATCAATGTTTTATAAGCTACCCTGTATGCCCAGAGTGTTGAGTGTAATTGTTGATCCCAGTCTACCCTTGATTCTGATACAATTTTAGTCAAAACAGTGCATAGGGTTTTATTTGTGGCCTCAGCTTTTCCATTTGCTTGTGGATGACATGGAGCAGATTTTTTATGTATGACCATGAATTCCTCTAGGGTATTCAAGGACTTCATTAAGAAAATGTGTTCCTCGACCCACTAACAATTTCTATTGGTAATCCGTATCTTACAAAGACATTCTCATACAAAAATTGTGCATTGGTCCTTGCATCTGATTTTTGTGTCGCTTTGGCTTCAACCCATTTTGTGAGATAGTCCGTAGCCACGATGATATATTGGGTATGGGTGCGATACGCAAGGGTGAAATAGGCCCCAAAAAATCAATTCCCCATTTTGCAAATGCCTGTGCTCCCATCATTGGTCGTAGTGGCATTTTTATCGGCACTTTAGTGCGCTGACATGCGTCACAACGCTTTATAAATTCCTCAGCATCCATGTGCAATGTAGGCCACCATATCCCCGTGGTTAAGACAATTTTTTCCGTCTTATCGCCTAAAAAATGGCCTCCAATTATTCCTCCATGTGCGTGTTCTAGAATCAGCAGGTATTCACTTTCGCTTGCACAGATTCTAAGTTGATTGTCCTTTCCTCGCTTGTAGAGTTGATTTTCAATTGAATTAAAGTCTCCAGATTCCAGCTCTATATCCCTTTGTCGTTCTTTTGTTATGTTTTCAGGAAATGTCCTTGTTGTTAAGAAATCAATTATATATTGACTCCATGCAAGTGCAATGGTTACATTAAACAATGTCGGGTGATCCACCGGTCGTTTGACACTACATATAATACATTTGTTAACATAAGCATGTGTGTCGGCATACATAGTTGGCCAATATACTCCTAAGTGTTTCAATCTTTGGTGTGTTTTCATTGTTGAACAATGAAATGCACAGTCTCGGATGTGTGCTTCCTCAAGATAACACTTGAATTCCTCTGGATTTATGCATAATCGTAAAATTTTGTTCGAGCCTAGATGGTATAGTCGTCCCGCAATCAATTGAAAGTTTTTTTTTGGTCAAAATGTTTGTTGTTTGGATCCCTCTTCCTTTTTATCAAATCTACCTCCAAAGGAAAGAATGCTAACAATTTTCTGAGACCATTTGGGCATCATTTCAATATTGAAAAGATAAGCATTAGGTATGTCATCATCGGCTCCTTCAGGAGCTTCTCCGTTTTATAGCCTTGAAAGATGATCCGCTCGTAGATGCGTTTTACCTTTTTTTACTACCACTGTGAAGTCAAACTCTAGCAATATAATACAATTCTCCCAGTATTACATGGTTTATTTACTAGATATAGAAGAGCTTGGTGATCTGTGAAAAACAAAAAAAAAATTCAAGGAGATAATGACGAATTTTCTTTACGGCATATATCATTCCTAATCCCTCTCTTTCTGGTGGTATAGTTCTTTTCTGCACTATTTAGCTATCGGCTCGCATAACAAACTGGGAAATCCATCGTTCCGTCTCCAGGTTGAGCCAGAATACTCCCAATTGCGTATGCAAAGGCTCAATGTGAACATGGAATATCTTTTCCCAATCTGGTGCTTTAAGTACAGGTGCTGATACAAGGTTTTCCTTAAGCTTTTTGAATGAAGTTTCACACTCCTCAGTCCAGTCGAAACTGACTGTTAAGCGATATAGTGGTCGTGCAATGACCGCATACATATATATGAATCTTCGATAATATTCGTAGTGTCCCATGAAAGATTGTACTTGTTTGGCATTAGTAGGCTTGGGCAAGTCTGCTATGACTCCGATTTTGTCAAGGTCAGTGGTTATGCCATTTCTTGAGACAATGTATCCTAAGATGCGGCGTTGCCTTGCCATAAAAATGCACTTTTCCGGGTTGAGACAAATTTGATATGTTCTGCACTTCTCAATACCTTTTGTAAATGGTCAATGTGTTCTTCTAAAATAAGAGAGTGGACACAGAGATCATCCATATATATTTCTAAGAATATTCTTAGGTATTCTTTGAATGCATGAATCATTAACCTTTGGAAGGTGGCTGGGGCATTGGTTAGGCCAAAAGGCATAACTCTATACGCATATATTCCCCATTCTGTGGCAAATGTGGTTTTGTGTTGATCCTCTATTGCAATTGCCAATTGGTTGTACCCCGAAAACCCATCCAAAAATGAATAGGCATGTTTTTCCACTACGCTCTCAAGCACATGTTCTGTGAGATTGGTAAGGGATAGTTATCCCTTATTGGTGCATTTACCTTTTTGAGGTTCACACACATACGCAACTTTCTGTTCTTTTTGGGGACAACTACAATGGGTGACACCCAATCTTTATGCTTGATTTCATAGATGAATTTGGCATCCTTCAGCTTGTCAATCTCTTCTTTGATTCGTTTAGTGAATGTGTCATTATATGTGTAAGGACGTTGTTTGCTTGGTTTGGCATCTGATTTTAACGGAATTGTATGTTGGCATATAGATGGATCAACTTTCTTGAGGTCTTTGGAAGACCATGCAAACACATCTTTATACTTCTTGAGAAGCTGTGCTAGCATTTCTTCTTCTTCAGGCCTTAAATCAGTTGCTATATAGACAGGCTGAGGCTCTTCGCCTGGCGTAGCGAGGTCAATTCGTTTTGCATTTTCCGGCCCATCGTAAGATTCTTGGTTTATTCTTTCCCTTTTTTTAGTGTCATTATGATTTTTCTGTCTTGGATGGTTAATTTTTTATAGTGGGACGGTACATCCACGTTTTCTTTTTCTGAATCCTCCTTACCTTCAATTTCTACCTCAGTAGTCCATACCTCTTGTAACGTCCTTTTAAGTTCTTGGTATTTCTTTTTACGCTCCATTTTGGTCCACTTTGGATCTTTTGTCTTTTCACGTTTTGATTGTTGATCTTTTCTTGAATTTGTTTCCGGTTTATTTTTTCGTGCTTGTTTTATGTCCTTGTCTATTTCCTTTGAACTCTTGAGAATCTCCCTGATATTTTGTCTTTTACACAATCCTCTGCCTTGACTAGCATTAGATAGTGCATTTTGTCTTTTATCTTGGGCATCGAGTTTTCTCTAATCTTGTTTTCTACTCTTTTTTTTCTATAGCATTCCTGGAATCTAGGGTGTTGATTTGCAAAATCATAAAGCTTGATATCTGCGGCTGTTTCCCTACTCTCGCTTGAGATGTCTAAACACTCGTTATATGCATCATTACTTAATTCCAGATGCTCAGAGGAGTCATAAAACTCTTCTTGTTCTGGTGAGTCTACATTCTCATCTCCTATTGGTACAAGGTTTACCATGTAATAGGGTAGCACATCGTAGCCATCCTTATCACAAAATTTTATCGTTGGGCTATCTATAATGGCACAGACGTCCAATGTTGCTAGTATGTGTTCCCATTCCATAGGTTCTAATGCATCTTCGGGAAAAGGTTTCGGAATATAATCTTTGTCTTCAATAGCTCTTTCTAAGATGCATTCCTCTCTTTTCAATCTCCCACAATGTGAAGCTCCACACATCCATAGCTCTTTTTTCTGCCCTAACCATGCTGGGAGTTCTGACCATGCCAACGTAGCCGAATCAAACTCTTCCAACTGTTGTCTCATTCACATCTTAGTAACTATGGTCTTTTAGGTATATTTTGGTTGTAGTCTCCCCACGCCTGAGGTATATGTGGTCATAACCCCAATCCTGTACCATCTTTAGTTGTCTCATGAACGGTCTTACCAAGATGATCTCGTAATTTTTCTTTCTGCTGAAATTAAATATTGCAAATGTATTCTCATACTTGATTCCGCAAGAGGTGACAATTACTTTTTCTAAAAGTCCTAGAGGCTTTTCCATGAACCCATCTGCCAGTTGTAATTTCATTCTGGTTGTTCTCAAAGCCGTTTTCCCTATTTTTTCTAGATTTCTTTTGTGGCGATAGTGACTCCCACTCCACTGTCGAGAATAGCCTTGGATACTACTCCCTGGAATTCTACTGGTAGCGTGGTATTTCCATCTTCTCCCTCACAATATTCTCCAACCTTGTTTAAAGATACAGGCCTAGTGTTCAATTGAGGCTTGTCCAATTCTCTAATCCCTTCTTGAATCCTCGACGTAGGGTCTTTTACTCCAAAGTTTTCTAAGCATTTGCCTACGGTGGTCCACATGTTTGGTCATAACCTCAGGAGTTCGGCTAACGTGATTGTGCATGCCACATGGGTGGACAATAACTGAATCAACCCTTGTGAATCCATTACTCTGTTGGGAGAAAGTCTTTGAGATGGGATTTCTCTCACTTCAGACTTAGCTTCATACTCCCCTAGGTAAGAGGGTAGAGTTTTTAGCGAGTAAGGTTGGCTGTGCCTCGAGCTAATTGACCCCTGGTCCCCCCTTGTGAATGCATATCAAAGTTCATTTGTGATCTTGCCTCAAATTCTACAATGGGAGGTACAATCTCATTTTTCTCCTTCTCAGTGAAATTTAGTTGGTAGTTTATCCTGTTAGCTTCATTTGCTTCCACAGGTCATCTAGACTGTCACACTCTTTACCCATCCCCACCAATGTTTTGGGTTGGAAACCATCAAATGTCTCATCTGTTGTATTTGGCACTATGATACGTTTTCGCTTAGAATCCGAGGCAGTCGTGAATCCCTCCTTTGTGTCTTCTTGTTTCTCTAGAGTTGGTGTGATAGGGGTTGGAACTGGCACCTCGTGCCAACTTGTAGGTTTACTAGTTGGGTTTTCTATCAAGGATTGGGCTGTTTCAATCATCTTTCGACACATTTCCAACCTCTATTTTTCTAGTTCCTCATATGGATAAGTCATCCATCACTGCTCTTGGTTTTGGTTGTTTTTGAGTTTGGCTTCATATGCTTTTAAAAGTGCGTCAAGATACTCATTTACTTTTTCTACCAGTACTGATCCTCCCGATCCTGTACTTTTGGGTTCCACTATTTCCTTGGGCCCTATGGTTGCAGCAGTGTGTGAACTTAAACTTTGTGTGTTCTAGCTCTTCGGATAGAGCCGTTTGCTCTCGTTCCTTCCTGGCTTTCATACGAGCCTTTCTAGCTTTCCAAGTGCTTCGTTGATTTTTCATTTTTGCACGAGGGGCACCGGCCTTTGGCTCTTCAATTATGGGTTCGTTTGTTCTTCTTTGAGCTTGTGCCAGTGTGATTACCTGAATAGGTATTACTGTTTCATTTTCTGACCCCCTGCTGGATGGAACTGCTTCTAGCATGTTTAAAGTAGTTTTTGCTCCTTTGCTCGGGTTCTTAGGGAAATCAGGAATCAAGTGATTAATTCCACACTCAGTGCAATAAGCATTGACTATAATGATTTCATTGTGAGGACAATCCCTTAGCTAGTGATCTTCGCCACACTTGTAGCAGGGTCCCTTGGGCTGTTGAGGTGCTCCTTGAGCTCCTCTCTATTGGTAAGCATGCCTCTGCCCGCCCATGCCTCCATTGGCTATGAACAACAGTGTTCATTCATCCAAGCTGTATCTTCCTTCTCCTGCAGCTTGGGCAGCTATTGGTGGGCTCGGACTTCCAATCATGATCCAAGGTTCTTGCATCTTAGGTTCTTCAGGTGGATAATAGACAGGATTTGCTGCATATTCATTGGGATCTTCGTAATATGCATGCATGGGTACCAAAGCCTTCTCTTCTGGTTCATTTACCGTCGATGCATATCTTATGCTGACCAGTCTTACTCCTGGTAGGGGTGGTTGTTGCCCCAATACTAGTTGTGGTCTTTCAACTCCTACAAGTCTTGCTAGGTTACCTGCTTGATACCTGGTCATCTGTGGGATTTGAGGAGATGCTACTTGAGCTTGGGGAGCATAAGGTTGCTCTCTCACATATCCCTTGTTATAATAACATTCCTCCGTCACATGGTTTGTTCATTTTTGTTCAATTGCACACCACTTCGGCTACTTAGCCTGAGGCTTGGCATACATATTAATTTTTTTTAGCACTTCTTCCACCAGCTGCTCCTGGCTTACAGCTACTTCTCCTTTCTGTGCTGACTGAGTGGACTTGCTTCCACTTTGTTGTGAGGATGAATCGTCATCAACATCCTTGAATTCACCCTCCTTGTAGACCACACAATTGTCCACAAGGTAAAGAGCTTCCTTAGTTAACTCATTTAACGTTGTGCTCCTCTTCATATGCAAGTCCTTCTGGAGATCTGCGTTTCTTAGCCCTTGAATAAATATAAGCATAAGTCTGGACTGGGTTGGTAATTCTTCCACAGGGCAGAACTTCACATATCTCTTTACTCGTAGAGCTGCCTTTCGCACAGATTCCCCTTCCTTCTGTTTGAATTTATGGATTTGTGAGACTGTATTATGAGCTATCCCCCTTTGTGAGAATTCCTCAATAAACTCGTCAAAAACCTCCTCCATAGACTCAAAATCTCTACACTCCACATAATCAAACCAAGTGGATGCATCCTCTTCTAGGGTAAGTCCAAACCCTGCAAATTGAGTAAATTTTTTTCTGCTCATAATGAAGTAAGATCTGATCCAGAGGTTCTCCTTGGTGTGTTGATTCCCAATACGTCCAAATTTGGTGATTTTACGACACTCAAAAGCACAACAATCACTCAAAATAAGCACTTTATGATTTTTTTCTCGCTTTCTAGCTTCGTCTTTTGACTTTTGGACACCAGAAACATGTAAAAACACTCAACTCAACATGTTCTAAGGGTAAAACATACCCACTAAACACATTCGTGATTTCAGAATTTGCAAAATCTTCACAGTTTCACTCTTAGAGACATCCTACATGTAGGATATCCCTAATGACAGAAATGTGATTTTTCAATTCTGGACTTTCTCTTAAGCTTTGCAAACACCTTTGGACTACTCTCAGCAAGAAACAAACATCAAGCAATCATCCAAATACAATTTTACGTTTTTTTCCCCTTGATTTTGTGTTTCCACAACTTTGGTGAGCCTAGTAGTAATTATGACATGCATGATATGCTCAAGATCAAAATCAGTACGTCCTACTTACTCTACTCCTACTCATCACATGGAATGGTGAAAGTTTTGTTGCTCAAATCACTTTCTAGCCTCACATGGACTCTCTAGCTGACTTTTCACCTCTTCTACCTCACCAACTCCCTATCAATCCACACCTATCTCCTACCTAATACTACCTAAGTCGAAGGATCTAGGCCAGACACACGCTCCCTAGACTCCTCTTAAGACCTAGAGAGTCCACCACCCTCTGATCCTATCTAAATGTAAAATAATAATGTGGCAAGACAAAGAATCCCTATCCTCAAGGAGTAGTCTTGGTCACCTACCTAGGGTTTTCGTCCCCGACAACGGCGCCAATGTTGGCGGATACGCCGTGATGGACTTCGCACAGCGAGAACTCACCTAACAAGAGTTGTTAGGTAGCTGAGGACGAAGCTCGCCCCACACGCGCGTGGAAGCAAGCATAGGGTGTCATCCTATACTCGACCGACTACTCCTGACTACTTCCTACAGAGGTCTCTACCTAATGTCTAAGTTATAGCCTACTATTGTGCACAGGAGGAGATTTCCTACAACGCTTCCATGATCCAAATACCCATTAGACATTCTCAAAACTCTATAAAACATGAGGGATATCCTATTAAAACCAATAGGCCACTCTCCCTAAGGTCCGTGACCGAAAACCCTATCCAAAAACACCCAGCGCACAATCACGTAGGATGTCTGACAGGTTTTTGTAGGTCGACATTTCTGAAAACTAAGGTGCTTAATGTGTATCTCTACTCAATAGGACCACATGGATATGCTGAAATGAGAAAACAAACACGGTTTGCTTACCGAATCCCTAGAAATAGCTCATAGGTCAATCTCGCGAAGCCTGGCCGTACACGTGCAGTGTGGGTACTGGCACATAGCTCTCTCCGGGGGCAACACGTTGCACTTCTCCGTACTCGATTCCGACCACCAGTGTACACATAGCGTCAAGATAAGCTCTCACACTCTCTCGTACACAGAATACGCTTTTCACAGACACTTCATAGAATGAACAAAAGGGTCCTTTCATTAAGGTTAGAATTTGGTATATATACCTTCCAAATACAAAACCTCATGTTTCAAAGTGAAATCCTGCTTAGTATAATGGGAAAAATAATATACAAAATTGGACACTTCTGCAAGCCCCAAGTATTTACAAGTGAAATTACAAGTTTTCTTAATCAGGGAATGACTACATAGGATTTCCTTCTTTTATCATTTTGTCAGTCTTCTTCAGTTGAGTGTGGCCACCAACCTTCAGCTAATAGGAGAAAAAGCTAGAATATTGATTAAGCTGGCAGACCGACCACAGTAGGGATCCAAAGGAGGGAAAATAGGGATCTAAAATGGGGACCATCTGCACAAGAACAATGGGCAACAATGGGCTTTAAAGACCCTAAGGTTCATCCCATTAAGACTTCCAAAATGCTAAGGTTCCAAAATTCAAAGACTGTGTCCAATGGTCAAGCTTAGTGAAACTAGATGCTTTATGAGTGTGAAGAAAAGTCTTCAAGACTCCTACATAGGAGGGGGAGAGCCCTGTAATAAGTAGGGGATGAGAGAGAAACACACACACACACACACACACACACACACACACACTCACAGGCTCCCTTTACACAAAGGGAATAGGGGACACATGTCAACTCCCTAGCCCAATTTCCCACAAGGTGCACTAAATTCCTATTGGATGGCCATAGAGGTGGACCAATGAGAATTAGGCTAGAGTAAATATAGTTTAATTCATTTAAAAGCACTTGATAAAAGAACCAATAAGAATTAAGCTCTGTACAAGACTATTGGACAGTCTCCCAAGGGGTCCAATGAGCATTCAACAGCCCAATGGCTTGCCTGCTTCCTGTTGGTCAGAAGACAAAGGGGTCCAATGAGAGTTTGGTTGCATTATTTAATTACCTAAATCTATCACAAAAGGGGAAACGGGGACACTTGTCACAAGGCTATAGTTATGCTTATCAATTTCCATTGGCTAAGCTTTGCAGGGTCCAATGGGGTGCCAGCATGAGTATTTTGCAAGAGGGGTCGACCAAGAAAGAAGGGGGACTGATTTTGGCAAGGCATTATCACACACACACACACACAATCTCATGTGTGAAGCAAGAAGACTCTCTCTCCTCTTATCAAGATTTAATGGAAGGATCATCATCTACTCCAAGCTTGTGAGAAGGGAGGCCTACACCAGCAACTCTTGGCTTTGTAATGAAAATCCAACCAAGAGCCAAGATTCAATGCATGCTCATCTCCTCTACCATGCTAATTACTAAGCTATGCTAAGATTTTATGATTGATTATGTGAGGAGATATACTTCTTTCTCATAAGACTACTCCTTCTTCCTCTCAATCTACTCTCATACCCTGCTAGCTCTACCATCTTCGAAGGTGTGTGAGGTCTTCGGTCTGAGACCATGAGGGAATTGATGTTGTGTTTTGTAAGTTTTTGCTTAGTGCTTGAAGCTTAAATCTTCATTGCACTATCTAGTTATTGAAAAAACACAACGTATTGTATTGTAAAATGTCTCCCTTGATGGGGGAAACCTATAATACAAAGCCTTTTGGAGGGGGGACCGGCTCCATGTAAATCTGGTCCTCAACTATTGTCAATACCTTAGTTTCTCTCTCGAGTCTTTTAAATTATTGTTCATGCCTATTTAACTAGGTGTTATGCTTTTTATTGCTCTCTCCATCCAAGCACCCTTGCTATGCTCAGTAAGAATCTATTATAATGAAATGCTCACTATGTTCATGTTATTTTGGCTACACACAAGTAACTAGGCCATTAAATGTTACATGTACCCATCAGTAACCATTAGCTACTATGAGGTATCAAGCGGAAGAAAAGGAAAATGATGCCATAGGTTGGCATCAAACCCAAATATTTAAGCACACAACATCAAACAATGTGAGTTATAATGTCTCATACTTGTAGAGAAAGAGTAAGTAGGATATTTATTCCAAAAAGATATGAGTATACAAAAAGATTCCCTTATTGAAATAAAATTCTACAAAGACTACTAGCTACATATCTTCTTCTCCTCTAATTCATAGTCCAATGCGATTATGATGAAAACTGTAAGCTAATCAAGGAAAATATCTTGGTAAGTTTTCATAAGGACATAAAAGATTGTATATAAAGGGTAACATGGGTAATCTATGTACAATGACATCCATGGGTAATTTAGATTTTGATCGTTGCTGCAATCCGATCGTGAGGTATCACCATCGTCCCAAGCGATCATAAACCCAATGGTTTAGGCAAGTAGATACATCAAGGGCTATAACTACTGAAGGAGCTAAATAGAATAGGAAGTAGTGCATGAGCTTGAGTTCCTTCATCCATTTGACCCAATGAAGGTCAATTTCAATATGATCAATGTGTCCTGCTTGAATAGTAAATAGGCCTCCACGAACCCAAAGGCGTTGATGGCACAACGATTGAGCCGGTATGCTGACATATGGGGAGCAAGGGATTTTTAAATCATTACAAAAATGTTCTGATGTGTGAGAAATTTCTTCCAGTTGATTGCATTACGGTACATTAATTGTAGAATAGTGAGGTGGTCACTGTTCATGAAGCAATGCTACAAAACAAGAAATTCAACCAATTTAACCCAATCACCATCATCAATGTTGAAGAGGATGCAACATATAAAAAATGAAAAAAAATTATTAAACTTATTTTGCTCTAATACCAATTGTAAGGTCCCCGACCCTCTTGGATCAGCGAAACTGGGAGAGCTCAACACATCCACTCCGTCTCTGCATTGCAAAGCGGAGAGATAGTCAAGTGAGCTACCCTAATCTCTCTATATTCACTACCGTAGTCATCCTAAAAGTAAAAAAATAGAACCCTTGGTTCATGAACTAGTGCTTTTTTTCTCATCTAGTGCGAGGCACGGCCATCAAACTTTCCCCTAAAATTTGGTACTTACTTCTACGTTACCTACCATCATTCTACAGTCCCACACTTGTGGAAAGTACCCGGCTTATCGGGCTCACCCATCCAAGACATGATTCCCTAAGGATACCTATCTCCCACTTTCCACATCGCACTCACCCATTCTTCTCTTGTTTTCTAATTATTACCACACTGTTAAAGGATAAAAACATTGTTCCTTAATTAGTTTATATCATTGATTCATCCAAACAGCTCCCTTCAAACGTGACACAAACAACGTAAATCAATATCTACTGAGATCATTCATATTTCCAATGTACTTAAATCCATAATTTATTGCTAACCGCAATCTTTCCCTATAATTTGCCGCTAATTGTGGATTTTGTCTATCGATCCAATAGAGCTTTTACAAAGGTTTGTTTGCTGCTCGCAAAGCTACCACAATTATTTCCTAATTGCTAAGCAGAAGGGCTTCTCGCTAATTGCAAGGTAAAAATTAGCTATTAACCACATCTTAAAGCACTAATCCCAATATGTCATCGCTAACCGTGGGATCCCTTGCTAACCGCAAGCTCTATCTAGCAAAAAGATTCCTATTTGTCAAGTATTCTCATCCTCAAGCTCTTAATCAATGGTAACCAATCAACCATATTTATCTCTAAACCAAACAATAAAATATCAAAAAATCCTTTTATATGTGAAGTTTCTTAATATTAGAATCACTTTTCCAGCCCATTTAAGGGACATCCTAAGTGGTCGTTATGATCAAATCAAGGATGTTAAAAATGCAAGAGTTGGGAGTTAAAGCTTGTCATAAAATCTAATATCTAATATCTAACCAACCCAAATGATTTTCTCATATTAAATTGATCACTTAATGTGGGAGAATAAACGGGAACAAGTGTTAAGATATAGACCTGTGCTTATAGATCTATCTCAACACGGGGCCAACGGTAAAGGGGCCCAAAGGAGAGATGGTCTATCAAAGATCAAGGCTAACAAATGGATCATAATACCTTAGGGTTAGCTTCATTGAAGACCTCCAATAATGTGTGTAAAAGGCCTTTGACCTTAGGTAAGCTAGGGCTGAGCTTGAGGCGCGGGAACCCGACCCAGCTCGAGGTGCTTGTCCTGCTTGTCATGCTTGATGACTAAGGTGCTTGAGGTGCTTGACATGCTTGAGATGCTAGGGTTGCACTTGAGGTGAGAACCCAGCCCAAGCTTAAAGTGCTTATGAGCCAAGCTTGTGGTGGGAACCGGGACTATGCATGAGGGGTTGATGTGTCCAAAAGTCAAAGATTCAATACCTACAAGGAGGGGGCGAGCCCTACATAAGGGGGGATGAGAGAGAACACCCACACACTCACACAAGGCATGCATGGTACAAAGAAATCAAAAGGGGCACTTGTCAAGTTCCTCCTCATGTTGCCCTCATGGTGTGCCTGAAGCCTATTGGTTGGAAACCCAAGGGGTCCAATAATAATTTAGGAGATTTAATTAATTGATTTAGCATTTATCTATCCCTCTCTCTCAAAGGGGAAAGGGGGACACTTGTCTCAAGGCTACCCTTGCTGCTTGTAACGCCTCCTCCTTGTGATTGGCTAGGCCTGGAGGGGTCCAATGAGCTTCAAGCATGAGCTACAAGGGGGGGTCAACCCAAGAAATCTAGGGGGTTGCTTAGGGGGTATACTCACCCACACACACTCACAAACAATCTCATTGTGAACTATGCAAAGTGCAAGAGCTCCCTCTCCTTCTCCAAGCAAGTAGAGGTTGAGAGCCTACACCAACACTCTTGGATATGGAGTGCAAATCCAACCAAGATCCACGCTTCAATGCTTAAGCTTTCCATCTCCTTCTTCTTCATTACTATGCTATTATGTATGCTAGCAACAAGAGTTATTATAAGTGATGAACTAATTCTTTTTCCTACGAAATGTTTCTTCTTCCTCTTCCCTACCCTCATTCCCTGCTAGCTCTCTCCACCTTCGAAGGTGTTTGAGGTCTTGGGACTGAGGCTTGGGATAGTTAAAGCTTTCTTCAAGTTTATGTTATGTTTGTGATGCATGAAGCTTTCCATCTTCATTGCATCACCTAGGTCACAAGGAACACAAAGATTGTATTGTAACAAGTCTCTCTTAATGTGAGAAATCATAATACAAATGCCTATTGGAGGGGGGACCGGCTCCACATAAATCCGGTCCTCAACTGTTTTCATGTTCTCTAAATTCTCTCTCTTGCAAAAGTATTGTTGATGCCAAGTTAACTAATTGCTATGATTATGTTGCTATCGTCAATTATGTTCACCTGCTATGCTCACAAAGTCATTTCTCAAAAGTACTCTCATTAATTTCCGCTACTCTCAAATTAAATAGGCCAATTTCATTACATTGGTATCATAGCATTTGGTTTCTCTTTTCTTGCTTAAGAAGAGAGGTCCTCAAGTAGCCTATAAATGGTTGATGTTGTTAATTATATTAGGGTAAGTGGAACTCGGATCTATTATCGGTTTTGTTGAGCCCACTATGTGGGGGATGGTGCACACCTCGGGAGCTTTGGACTTAATAATGGAGTCTTTTTAGACTTTCCTACGGCTTTACCATTATTGAGCCATAAGAAGTCCTAAAGGAGCTAGCCCTTGGCAACTCTGCTATGCTAGACCTACTCCTCTACTCTCTATAATTAACCGCTTCAAGCCGTGGGTGTAGATACTTAAGAGCCGATTTTCAAAGGATAAGAGGAGTGGCAACTAAGGTTTTGAATTGCCAAAGCATACACTAAGTACATACATAAATTTTGTTAACATGGCTGACAATAATCAAGAGAGTAGAATGAACATTGATAGCTTTGATTCTGCACATGAAGGTGCTAATGATGATGCTCCCATGTTTGTGAATTATCTCGTCACTAGGTTGCAGCAAGCTATGGGCAACCCTGCTTTGCAAGCCAAAGTTACTCAACAACTTCGTGCTTCTGGAATTTCCCTTCCTCTCCAAGAGGAGAGAGAATTTAGGAGGCGTCTTGAAGAGACCCCAAAAAGAAGACTCTCTCCCATTCGAGAGGAGGAATCCAAAGAGCAAGAAATCAATGAAAGTTTAAGTTCCTCTGAAGATGTGGCTCCACGAAGACGGTGGTCTAGACGATCATCCACTCCTCCCAAGAGGAAAAGATCAACACATAGTCCTTCTCCTCATCACTATGAAAGGCAAGAGAGGAAACAAAGGAAGAAAAGGGCTAGGAAGAGGTCACCCTCTTCTCCTTCTTCTTCTCCTTCCTCCTCTTCTGACGAAAGTTATGGTTATTCTCCTAGAGAATACAATAGGGGAGGACATCGCAAATCATTTCCTGCATGGCGATGGTCACAAAATCTAAAGAAGTTCAAGGAGGGAGGAAAGAGTATCTATTTTCTCACCTATGATGGCACCTTCAGTGCTATTGACAAAGTGTTGGCCTTCATCCAGCAATTTGATGCGGCCTTTGGAGACGAGGGCTTCACAGAGTCCTCTAAGCTACGCCATGTAGCTATGCACTTCCAAAAATCAGCTTGTCAATGGTGGGCTAGCCTTCGTGGAAATGGTGAAGCCCCAAAGACATGGAAAACTCTACGAGTTTCCATCATGAAGCGATTCCTTGCAAGAGATGCAAAGGAAAAAGTGCTTACTGAATGGTGCAGCTTGAAGCTCCTCTCTCATGATTCTATTCACAAATATGTAGACAAGTTTTGGGATTTACATTTCAAGGCTACTGTCTTTCAAAAGATAGACTTTGCTGAGAAAAGGCAACAATTCTGTGCGGGATTACCTGAAGAGATGGCCGAATACATCAACTCTCAACGGCCTGGTACTATTAGCGAAGTAATCCATCACACCATGGTTTCTTCACGCATCAATTTCCATCAAGGGGCTAGACGTAATGTCCAGCCTATGGAAAACAAAGACAAATATGATGCAAAGGGTAAAACCAATGTTCAAAATACTTCCCAAGTCAATCCCAACAAAAACAACAATCAGTCCAAGGAGAAGGGAGTTTACAAAGGTAAAAACAAACTCTCTCCTGAAGAGCTTGAAGCTTTTTTCAAGGACCATAATTGTTTCAAGTGTGGGGATCAATGACATGATGGCTATCGTTCTTGCCCCAAGAAGAATACTCGCAATGAGACTCCTAGGGCTTCCACCATCAAAGCTCCAAAAGAGGATGCTCATTGCAAAGGATCATCACTTTTCTATGCTTGGGGAAAGGTAAGAAAGCATGATGCCTTCATCTTGTTTGACCCTGGCTCTACTCTTAACTTCATATCAATGGAGTTGGCCACCAAGTTGGGCATGCAATCGATGGGAGATATAGTAGTGGCTGATGCATCTTTCAAGGGACAACAAGCCTCCATTACTACCTTGATTGGGAAGTTGAGGCTTCATGTACAAAGCTATGTCGACAAGGAAGACTTCTTCATCTCTCCTCTCCAACATGAGGATGTTATCCTAGGGGCACCATGGTTTGATCGCATGGCTGCCAACATGAAGTTCCCTGAAAGGAGAATCTACTTCACCTACAGGGTAAAGAACATGTATATAGATGCTAGTGAGTGTGGTCACACTATTCCACTTGTAAATCCTCTTGCTTTTGATAAGTCAATGAAGAGCTTAGTTTCTGCGTACATGATTTTTTTCAAAGAGTCTCTAAAAGATACTAATGTTTCATCAAATGTAAATGATAGGAATCAAGAAGAGTTAGACTTGTCTAATTTTCTAAAAGGATTCCAAGATGTGTTCATTGATCATATCCCTATGGACTTACCTCCAAAACGAGGGGATGATGACCATTGTATTGAGCTCATTCCTGGAAGCTCACCACCTAACAAGCCTCCTTATCAAGTCTCACAAGGTAAACAAGAGGAGATCATGAGGCAAGTACAAGAGCTGGTAGACAAAGGGATGGTGAGGCCTAGTTACTCTCCCTTTTGTTCTCCTGTCCTTTTAGTGCAAAAGAAAGATGGTACATACCGTATGTGTGTGGACTATAGAGCACTAAACCATATCACTATCAAAAACAGATTTCCCATACCTCGGGTAGAGGATCTGTTTGATAAGCTACAAGGCTCGACCTACTTCAATAGGATTGCCCTTAAGAGTGGCTATCATCAAATAAGGATAGTGGATGAAGATGTCTTAAAGACCGCGTTTCGCACAACGTTTGGTCTTTATGAATATCTAGTCATGCCTTTTGGCTCGACTAATGCACCAGCTACGTTCAATCGTTTGATGGAGAAAATTTTTAGACCATACCGCAAATTCACTGGAGTTTTCTTTGATGATATCATCATCTACTCCAAGTCTTTGGAGGAACATAAGCAACATCTCGAAGTGATTTTTCAAGCATTGAGGGAGAACAAGCTTTTTCTCAACCAAAAGAAAAGCGAATTCTTCCTACAAGAGATTCAATACCTAGGTCATATTATCTCTAAAGCTGGTATCCAAATGGATCCATCAAAGTTAGAGGTAATAAAAGCATGGCCTAACCCAAGAAATCTACATGAGCTAAAACGCATTGTTGGTATGTCTGCATACTATAGACGCTTCATAGCAAAATTCTCTCAAGTAGCAAGACCACTACACGACTTAAATAAGAAGAACGTTAAGTTTGTGTGGACTGCTAAGGAGAAAAATGCTTTTGAAAAGCTCAAGAGAAGCTTACTTCCCAACCAGTCCTCGTGCTTCCGGATCTCTCAAAGCCATTTGAGGTCCAATGTGATGCTTGTGGTGATTTTCTTGGAGCAGTTTTGCTTCAAGAAGGGCATGCCATAGCATATGAGAGCCGAAGGCTCAATATTGATGAACGAGTCTTGGGCATTTATGAGAAAGATCTTTTAGCTGTTCTACATGCCCTAGACACATGGAAGCACTACCTATTGGGGACTCCATTTATCCTACAAACGGACCACCAAAGTCTCAAGTATTTCATGACGCAAACCAAGCTTTTCGACAAACAAATGAGGTGGGAAAATTTTCTTTCGCAATTTAATTTCCATATTGCTCACATAGCTGGTAAGCACAATCAAGTGGCCGATGCACTTTCACGACGACCCAAAGTTAATGCGGTGTCTATAGCTACTCACAATGATCTATCCTCTATGATAGATGAGTATGCTATTGATCCTGACTTTAGAGACATAATGCGGTGTCTATAGCTACTCACAATGATCTATCCTCTATGATAGATGAGTATTCTATTGACCCTGACTTTAGAGACATAATGTCAGCCCTTGCTTTGGGGAAGAAAGAGGAACCTTTCACCTTGCAGGATGGTTATCTTCTCCAAGGAAATAGGCTATGTGTTACCCATTCCCTTCGTGAGAAAGATATGTATGAATCCCATGCTCCTCCATATGCGGGGCATAGAGGTATTCAACCTACTCTCTGAGGAGTAGAGATGTACTTCTATTGGCCTACCATGAAAGTGGACATACAAGGGTATGTTTCAAAATGTGTAGTATGCCAAAAGACCAAGTATGATAGAGGGAAGCAACCTGGATTACTCCAGCCATTTCCTATTCCAAATTCACCATGGGAGAGTATATCCATGGATTTGATCTTTGGATTACCCAAGTCTATCCATGGGAATACAGGAATATGGACAATAGTTGACAGGTTTAGTAAGCAAGCACATTTTATTCCTGTCAAAAAGACTATTAAGGCACATCAAATGGCAACTCTCTTCATATCTCAGATTTTCAAGCACCATGGATTACCCACATTCATCCTGTCAGATAGAGATCCTAGAATGACCAGTAATTTCTGGAAAGGTCTCTTTGAAAATCTAGGAACAAGATTGAATTTCTCTTTGGCCTATCACCCACAAATGGATTGCCAAAGTGAGACATCCAATCTCACGATACTCGATCTACTCAAGACTTATGTTGTTGAAGTAGATCAACGCTCACAATGGGAAAAGTACTCACCTCTTGTAGAGTATGCCTACAATAATACTGTACATACTTCTATGGGAAAAGAACCTTTTGAGATCATTGAGAGAAGACCTAAAAGTCCCTTGCTACTCAAAGTACATGGGAAGATCTTCGCCGTCGATGAGTATAGCCGTGACCTACAAGAATCTTTTCAAAAGATTAAGGAGGCTATGTACATCTCTCAACAAGTGCAAAAAGCTAAGCATAGAAGAGCCTTAATGTTCAAAGAAAATGATTGGCTCTTACTCAAGTTTCCTAAGGCTCGATTAAGGCAAACGATGGGCCAAAATCCTATGGGCCATCAAAAGTATTATGCTAAACTAGCAAAAAGATACTATGGTCCTTTACAAATCTTGAAGCCCATCAATGAGATGGCTTATCAACTCAAGTTGCCCAACCATTGGCTCATACACAATGCCTTTCATGTAAGCCTACTTAAGCCCTACAAGGGAGAGCCACCAACTGAACCAATTATTGAAGACCCTCCTGAAGTTGAAGACCAAGAAGAGGTGCTACAACCCGAAGCTGTTCTTTGGCATGAAGACAAGGTACTAGGACATGGTAAGATTATCCGACGGTATCTTATTAAGTTCAAAAATTATCCTTTTGAAGATGCTAGATGGATGCAAGGAATACAGCTTAAGGATAGTATGAACCTTGTCAATGCTTACAATGCTACATTAGAGTAAGCAAATGTACAAATTTCTTTTAAATGACTCATGTTTTTGTCTTATAAGACTAGTCCTCTTTTTAATTGTGCACAAATTTAACTAGTATGCATACTTAGAATCATGTTTGTGATGACGACGTCTCTCAAACACCAAGTAGAATTTGTCACTCTACTTTGGGAGAATGAAATGGACTAAAGACCAAACATGCTTGCAATAGCTATGTCTCCCAAGCACCAAATGGATTATTCATCCATCTTGGAAAGATGTTGTAGGGTAAAAAGGGATCCTCTACCCGCTAAGTAAAATTGACTAATGACTAAGGATTTATCTATTCTACCTCATAGTCGAGGACGACTATGATTTCAAGAGAGAGGTAATGTCATAAAATCTAATATCTAATATCTAACCAACCCAAATGATTTTCTCATATTAAATTGATCACTTAATGTGGGAGAATAAACGGGAACAAGTGTTAAGATATAGACATGTGCTTCTGGATCTATCTCAACACTGGGCCAATGGTAAAGGGGCCCAAATGAGAGATGGTCTATCAAAGAGCAAGGCTAACAAATGGAGCATAAGACCTTAGGGTTAGATTCATTTAAGACCTCCAATAATGTGTGTAAAAGGCCTTTGACCTTAGGTAAGCTAGGGCTGAGCTTGAGGCGCAGGAACCCGACCCAACTCAAGGTGCTTGTCCTGCTTGTCATGATTGATGACTAAGGGGCTTGAGGTGCTTGATGATTGAGGTGCTTGAGATGCTTGAGGTGCTTAATTATTGAAATTCTTGAGGTTCTTGACATGCTTGAGATGCTAGGGTTGCACTTGAGGTGAGAACCCAGCCCAAGCTTAAAGTGCTTATGAGCCAAGCTTGTGGTGGGAACTTGGCCTATGCATGAGGGGTTGAGGTGTCAAAAATTCAAAGATTCAATCCCTACAAGGAGGGGTCGAGCCCGACATGAGGGGGGATGAGAGAGAGCACCCACACACTCACACAAGGCATGCATGGTACAAAGAAAGCAAAAGGGGCACTTGTCAAGTTCCTCCTCATGTTGCCCTCATGGTGTGCCTGAAGCCTATTGGTTGGCCACCCAAGGGGTCCAATAATAATTTAGGATATTTAATTAATTGATTTAGCATTTATCTATCCCTCTCTCTCAAAGCGAAAAGGGGGACACTTGTCTCAAGGCTACCCTTTCTGCTTGTAATGCCTCCTCCTTGTGATTCGCTAGGCCTGGAGGGGTCCAATGAGCTTCAAGCATGAGCTACAAGGGGGGGTCGACCCAAGC
The DNA here is from genome assembly GCF_014529385.1 of Adiantum capillus-veneris. Classification (NCBI taxonomy): domain Eukaryota; kingdom Viridiplantae; phylum Streptophyta; class Polypodiopsida; order Polypodiales; family Pteridaceae; genus Adiantum; species Adiantum capillus-veneris. The sequence goes on along the minus strand of NC_140948.1, from coordinate 50,467,789 downwards.
AAGTTAGAGGGTTTCTTTGGGGGTGTACTCACCCACACACACTCACAAACAATCTCATTGTGTGCTATGCAAAGTGCAAGAACTCCCTCTCCTTCTCCAAGCAATTAGAGGTTGAGAGCCTACACCAACACTCTTGGATATGGAGTGCAAATCCAACCAAGAGCCATGCTTCAATGCTTAAGCTTTCCATATCCTTCTTCTTCATTACTATGCTATTATGTATGCTAGCAACAAGAGTTATGATAAGTGAGGAACTAATTCTTTCTCCTACGAAATGTTTCTTCTTCCTCTTCCCTACCCTCATTCCCTGCTAGCTCTCTCCACCTTCGAAGGTGTTTGAGGTCTTAGGACTGAGGCTTGGGATGTTTAAAGATTTCTTCAATTTTATGTTATGTTTGTGATGCATGAAGCTTTCCATATTCATTGCATCACCTAGGTCACAAGGAACACAAAGATTGTATTGTAACAAGTCTCTCTTAATGGGAGAAATCATAATACAAATGCCTATTGGAGGGGGGACCGGCTCCACATAAATCCGGTCCTCAACTGTTGTCATGTTCTCTAAATTCTCTCTCTTGCAAAAGTATTGTTGATGCCAAGTTAACTAATTGCTATGATTATGTTGCTCACCCGCTATGCTCACAAAGTCATTTCTCAAAAGTACTCTCATTAATTTCCACTACTCTCAAATTAAATGGGCCAATTTCATTACAAAGCTTCACTGTAGAGCAGGTGCAGGTACTCGGATCATCCGCATTTGAGCATCGCCATGAGGAACTTCGATCTCTTGTGAGTCTGTCTACAAGGTTGATGGAGGATTCTGTATGGCATTGGAGTTCCTGGTGTTTCTTTGAAAGGAGCCAAAACGGTCTTGCCACTCTTCATAATTTTCTTTGGAGCCATCTCTTGCTGATAACCATGCTCGTAGCTGAGCAAAGTACAGATGGTGAATGAGGTAGAGATGGTGAACGAGATAGAGATGGTGAACTCTTTCGCGCGTAGTCAACGATTCCAACAAAGGCTTTGTGATTTTTGTTGTGAAAGGTGGTTTGCTCTCGCCACCTTGTAGAAGATTTATTGATGCAGATCTCTTGCATTGTCAATCTGTGCTTCTGTTATGAGTGCTCTCGACGTCCTTTTATAGGTTGTGGGCGTCGATATTCTTGTGGGTTGAGAGCATTGTTATTTTTTTCTCATCTTTTTGGCTCGCATGACTTTTTGCCATAGAATTTATTTACTTATTATTATCTATTTACTTATTTATCTTTCTCTCTCGCAAAGAGCCCAGCCGTGTATTTTGGGCGAAGCTTAGAGAGTCGATATTATTGGCCACTACTTTTGCTTGATTTTAGGTAAAGAGGCTCTTCTTTATCCAGAGTCTCTTGGCCACTACTTCTGCTTAGATTTAGGTAAAGAAGCTCTTCTTTATCCAAGCTCAAAAAATTAAGGTTACTCTTCAATACATGCGCTTATAAAAACATTAGAATTTTATAAAATCTTCATTCGATACTCAATTTTTTATCCGATTAATTCTATGAATCACTCGTCTTATGTTTAAAAATTAGCATGCATCTTCATATGCTTTAATTTATGCAAAAAATGGGTGTAAAAGTTTTATTGAAATTATAGGTACACTACATTTAACATCACTCACCAAGTCATATTCAAGATACTCACAACCAGGCTAGAAATTTTCTTGCTTTATCTTCCTCCATCTTTTTCTTCTACTTGGCTCTACATGCTCACAACCTTCATCCACCTTTGCCTTCCCTTTACGGCTTCTCATCTCTCTTTTCGTCTTTGTCTCCTTCTCATTACTAGCTCTCTTGCTAGCTAGAACATCCACATCCTATTTATTGACTCCAATAATATTGACTCTTGGGACAACTTCATTACCTAGAGGTCCTGGTGCAAGGGGTGGTGGATGCCATCGACATGCGGCTCTCTAGCTTCATTAGGGACTTCCTCACCTCTACCCTTGCCAAATAACGGATACATAACCCCCATTTTCCTTGGAAGATGAGGACAATTTGGAGCAAAATTTCCTTTGTCTCCATAGTTGTAGCAGCACCTAGGTAGCGGTCTAGCTCTTCACGCCTGCCTCTTGGTTGTCCTCTATCCATAACACTCAAGTGCAACTCTTTCATGTGCTTAGAAGAGTCTTGAGATGTACGTACCCACTATTGAGGAATGGTTTCCACACCTCGGTTTCCTTAATTTTCCGTCTGGACTTCTTCCCTATGATTTTGTGCCTATGCAGGAGCAACGGTATCCCAGCGCAAAGATCCCTACTCTATCTTTCTCTTTATTCTGTGGCTTTTTTCTTTTGCAATAGCCACAACTCCATTGTAATTCTTTGGGCTCTCAAAGTCCACCTTTTCTCAAACCTTAGGATGCAAACACCCCATAAATTTATCCGATTTGAAGTATTCTCGATTTGCTAGTTGTCTAGTAGTAGCCAATTTTTCCTAACAAGCTTCAAATATTTCAAGAAAAACATTGAATTCTTCAGCTACATCTTGCTTTATCGCCTTCAATTTTTCATCCATATCACCTAGAAAAACACTTTGGTGGAGATACACCAAACCCTCAATACAACTCACGCTTGCAAATTCCCAAGCACCCAATTTCAACCACCAACCAGAGAACACTCATATGCATCTAAATACCTTGAGGGATTCACTAGTGATACTAGAGGGATGTCACCTACGTGCACCAAAAATGCCTTTTTGACCCCTATATATAGAACCTTCCTTTGTAATATCCACCTTTTTGCCTTGTAAAACTCCGTTATTGCACAAGCATGTGCCACCATACAATAACCCTTAGTGAATATCTCTAGCCTCCTTGCACACATACACACAACTTGGGGCTCCACTACTACCATAGGCACCCATGCACAATAGATGGTACATTAGATTGCATAGATGACACCAAAGAGACAAACAAAGAACTTCCTTGATTGATGTTTCTTGGTTTTGATAGCTTTACAATCCAAATTTGTATTGCATTCAAAACAGCTCAAAACCTTAAGAACGACCCCGCCCTTGCCTAAAACGGTCTCTGGGAGATGTATCAACCACAAAGTAAACCATTTCTTAACGGGTGAGCACACCGTATGGCTATGGAAAGGTCAAAAATCCAAAGCCCCGTGTGCACGCGCTCTCTACTCCACTCCCAAAAAAAGACCGCTACAATAGAATTTTTTTCCCTTTTATCCTTTTCCCTCGAGGCCTTTTTCCTTACTTTTTTTGTTCAGTTTTGCATGCTTCTATTTACCATACTAGTGACTACTTTCCTTTTCAAGATTCCAAGTAAGCGTCCCACCTCCGAGACAGGCAGTGGTGGTGCGATCAGGGCCATTTTAGACCTCCACTTTCCCTTCAAAAAAGCTTTAGGGGGAGGGCCCCACGCAAGAACCCAACCATAATAACCTCCACAAGAGTTGGGACCAACAATTCCCACAGTGGTAGAAACAGGGCAACAACAAAAGGAGGTAGCACCGATGGCACCACTAACCATGCCACAATAGCACCCATGAGCACACACACGAGGGGGGCGGAAGTGGGAGCCATAGCTCCCCTTCCTTTGCTCTTCTACACCTTCAAATGGAACCATTCTCCACTATATACCTCTCATTAGTCTCCTACACAACCCCATATGGGTTTTATGCTTGACATGTCGCATGGAGAGGCGGCCCTCCTTTGGTTACTTGAAAAAAGAACTTTTTTGTACATTAGAGTACCCATGAGTTCTTGTTTTTTGAGCTTTCTTCATCTACTTCAAAACCAATGCAAACAGATCCAATTCAAGCCCTATTTCTCATTGCCAAGATCTTGCATTCCAAGATATGTCTGATACTAATGGCAAGGCCATTGTCCTTCATCTCAATTTCAAATAAATCATCCCAATATAGGAAAAAACATAAGATTCTTCATGTTGCCACTGCACTCCCCAACTTCAAACGATCGCCATTTGCTGCTAGCATCTCCCATTGCCAAGCCATAACTTAAGGCTACCGCCCCACACTTCATAACATCTTTGAAAGCCTTGATACTCCTCAAAAATCACCTAGTTTCACATCTCTCAAAGTAGGAAAACTGCCATATAATGACCCTTGTCCAAACTTCAAATCATCATATCTTGGCCATCTGGAGTCCGTTTGACGCACGAAAAAGACCTATAGTAACCACATAATGAGCACTTTGTCTTTGACACATGCATATGATTCCCCAAACCTAGCCGCATTTGCTCATACCACAGATATGTAATAGTTTCCAACTTCAAATTGTCATAGTAGCTTCCACCTAAGAGCTTCAAATGAGGAGCCGTTTGAGCCAAATCGGAGAGCATCTAAATGGCCTCCCTTGGCAACAAAAAAACATCTTTTTCATTCATTTTGGACCTTCCCATTGCTTCGCTTCATATACTCCCATCCTAACCTTCATAACCACATCAAGCATACACATCAAGTGGTCCCTAGTTGTTGGGGGTCTCCACGCTTGTTCTAGAACACACAACATCACTTGGTAGCTTCCATAGCATGTCCTTCACCTCTTTTAGAATCACGTCTATTTAAAAGCACCAACATTGAAAATATTTTCCATGCTTATCAGTACTCCATAGTGCGTGTATCTCAAAAATACTATTTTTCCACTAGATTTTTTCCCTTTGATCACCTAGATTTTAGACCGTAATCTATATTTTTATCATTCTACTTTTGTTATACATACACTTGATAAATAAATATAAGCCTCGTCATTATGCTACTATAATGGACAAAGGCAACATCATCTCTCACATCTAAGACATATTTGGGCTAATGAATATGCTACAATGGAACAAACTCAATAGTAAATGAAGACAACAACGCCCATCAACAACCAATCACCAACCTTCTATCCTCCATGGAAACTTCTCAGCTATGCTTGAGGACAGGCACTAAAATAAAAAGGGGGGAATGTGAATAAAAAGGGGGGAATGTGAATTGAGCTGACATCAATAACAAAGCTGCTAAAGGCCCAAGCCTTAAAAATGCACATTAAGGATAAATACAAAAAACAAGTAAAGATTAGAGTTACAATTTTTTCATATTTTCCCAAAATGTTCATGTATAATAATTTTCCCAATCTATATCAAGCCATTGTAATATCTGTAATGTGTTACGGCCTCAATGAGAGTTCCAAGCTATAAAGAATAGGTCAATTAGTGTGCCTTGGTTGCAGGTTTAGTAAGTTGTGGAGCCTTGAAGGCCTTGAGAAAATGATCAATGCATATTTTTACCCTATGTATATAAGGAAATCTATAAATGGAATTAGGGTTATCAAGCTCATTTGTTGAGACCACTGTTTAGTGAGATCTCATGAGGTGTGGTGCTATGGAGTCCTTGAGCTTCTCCCTACTTGTGTGATTTGATTAACAGTAATCAATGCTTAATTCTCTTTCACTATTACTCTCTTGTGATTGCTAATGATGCTTGATTAGCTTGATCTTAAGTAATAAGTGCTTAATCCCTCTCTAATCTTATGTGATTTCCCTCTATTCTTTGTGTGTTCATGTAGGCTTGATCAGAGTAAGGAAGCTCAATGGATCTAAGTGTGTGTGTGCTTGTGATTAGTGTGTTGTATGATGAGATTAGTGATGTGTGCATTCTTGCAATCATTAATGTGTGTGATTAGGTTGATTAGAGGTGAAGAGAAGTGGATGTGGAGATTTCCAAACATTGTGGCTTAGCTCCTCCATAGGCCAAGAAGCTCACTTCATAGAGTCACCACTTGTGTTTCCATGATTATCGCACCAATCATGTGAGTGTTTCCATGCCCTAGCCGAGTAGCTCATCACTCCGGCTTGACAATTATTGTTGTTCATTGGAGATATGCTACAATGGTACCCCCATCAAGAACAAGATTAGGAAATCTACATGCTGCATGGCATCAAAGGACTACGGTTTACAAGATCCAACAAAAGTGGATCCCTTATTAATTCAAATATCGGACAATAAAGAAGGTCTTGAAGATCAATTGCTATGAGTAGTAGACCATCTATAGATAAGGCCATCCCAAGTCCAAAAAAGGGTACATAGAAAATATATTGAAGAGAAATATTTGAAAGATCACGGGGCAGCTTTTAAATGAGTAATCATAGAAAAAGAGGTCTTGGACTTTGCAATGCAATTTTCTAGTTTTGGACTCTAGGAGATGATGCAGCTAGATGGTGACACATCCTCTCAGCACATTGCTTCACAAATAACCCAATCCACAACTAGACCATGGCATCTAGTAACCTAGAGAAGCTTATTGAAGAGATTTTTCAAAAACTTGCTCCTCTCTTTAAGAAAAACTTTAAAGAACTTACACGGTGAAAAATTGAACAAAAGTGGACAAATTATATAGCTAAAGAGTGCTACTACAATGACGGGATTGTCAAAGTATTCATTGTTGGCATCATTTTCTTATTAAAAATGCTCTAAAGAGTTGTAAAATAACTTTTCCTCCTTGTTTCCATCATACTCTACTCTTTTGGGGTCGTCTGAGGTTGGACACTTGTCTCCTTAATTTATCTAAATGACCATGTAGTAGGGTACCACATTGTGACCATCTTCATCCCAAAAATTTATAGTGGAGCCATGTGCCATAGCACATACATCTAAAGTTCTTAGAATGTGCTCCCATTCTAGAGGTTCTAGTGCTTCTTTGGGAAAGGCTCATGAAATTTAATCATTGTCTTCGATGGCCTTTCTAATATACACTCTTCTCATTTCAAACTACCACAATTTGATGCTCCACACATTTATAGATGCTTAGGCTAACCTAAGCATGTTGGAAGTTCTAATCTAGCTAATGTAGAGAAATAAAACTCTTTAACAAGCGTTCCAATTACATCCTTGTAGCTATGGTCTTCTAAATTTATCCTAATTGTGGTTTCCATGTATTTGAGATGAACTGGTCATAACCCCAATCTTGGACCATTTTCAATTGTTTCATGAACGGTCTTTCTAATATTTTATCATTATGGTTCTTCTTGCCAAAGAGCAATAGCAAAGGTGTCCTTGTATTCAATACTTCATGAAGTTACAGCTAATTTTTCTTGGAGTACTAGTGTGCTCTCCATGTATCCATCTACAAGCTGTAATTTCATTCTTATTGCTCTTAAAGTGGGCTTTCCCCATTTTTTCTAGATTTCTTTAGTGGCAATGGCTACTCTAGCTTCACTGTCTAGAATTTCCATGGTGATGACGCCTTAGAAATCTACAAGAAGAGTTGTGTTGCCATCTTATCCCTTGTAGTACTCACTTACCTTATTCAACGATACTAGCCTGGTAATCAATCGAGTCTTTTCAAGCTCTTTGATCCCTTCTTGAATTTGTGACATTGGATCTTTTATAGTAAAATTTTCTAGATAGCTTCCTATCGTTTTCCACATGTTTGGTCTTATCCTTAGAAGCTCGGCTAATGTTATTGTGCAGGCGATTGGAGTAGAAAAAATGTATATCAAACCTTTCGAGTCAATGGATTTCATGGAAGAAAGTCACTGTGAAGGGATTTCTATTTTGTTATATTTTGCTTTGTGATCTCCCATATAAGAGGGTAGTGTCCTCAAGAAATAGGGTTGGCTATCTATAGATAAACTAGATCCTTGACCTCCCCAATATGATTACATTTCTAGATCAATTTGAGATCTTGCCTTGAATTCCTCTAATGGTGGAAGAAACACTTCCTTCCATTTATTGATTTAATTCACTTGTTGGCTTATCTCATTTGCTTTGTTGGCATCCTTGACTTTCTTTCATAGTTCATCTAGTCCGTCTACTTCTCTGCACTCTTTAGGTTTATGTGGATAGAATCCATCAAAAGATTGGTCCATGGTATTCATGACTATTATTGGCCTTTCCATTGATTTTTATGGTTCTCATCATTCTTGGGAATATCATCTGGCACTACATGCTCTTGATTAGGTGAAATTACTAGTGTTTTTGGTTGTGAAACATTCATCAACCCTTCTAGTTTTGCAACTAGATGTTCTAGTATCACCTGGGTTGTCTGAATAGACTTTTGACACATCTCTAGCCTTTGCTTTTCTACTTCATCATATGGATAAGTCATCCATTCTTTCTCTTGGGTCTGGTTATTCTTGAGCTGTGTGTCACAAGTGTTTAGGAGTGTATCTCATGTCTCATTGACCTTTTCTACCAACATGGATCGTCTTGCTCTTGCACTCTTGGGTTTCTCTACTATGTCTAGCTTTGGTATTACCTTCGGGATTCTTCTTTTGGACTTGTTTCATCTTCCAACCTCCTCATTTTTAATTTGGTTGGCTTTAATTTTTTTGCTAATGAGATTTGTTTGCACTCCTTCCTGGCTTGCATCCTTACTTTCTTGGCTTTCTATGTGTTTCTTTGACTTTTATGTTCAATGCTAGGTGCATCCATTTTTGGCTCTTTTATGATAGGTTTGTCTATAGCTTTTTGAGCCTGTGCTCTTGTAAATCACCATCTTGTTTTTTGATCCACTACTAGATTGCATTGCCTCTAGCATATTCAATGTAGCTCTTGCTTCCTTGTTTGGATTCTTCGGTCAATCAGTGATCAAATGACTGATGCCACCATTTGGATAATACGCATTTACTCTTATGATATGTGAGGATAGTCTTTCATTAGGTGGTATCTATCGCATTTGTAACATGGTTCAATCAGCTATATCAAGGTGCTCTTGGAGTAGCTCTCTATTGATAAGAAACATTTGATCCTCCTAATCCTCCATTGCCTATGAACAATAATGTACATTTTTCTAAATTGGATCTACCTTCTCTTGAAGCATGAGCTATTGTTGGTGGTCCAACAAAACCAATCATGTTCCATGGTTCTCGTTCTTGAGGCTCTTTTGGTGGATAATATCTTGGACTAGCCATGTATGCACTAAGCTCTTCATAATAAGTTGGCATTGGCACTAATACCTACTCCTCAAGTTATTCCATGGTTGGTGCATACCTACTACCTATAGGTCTTGCTCTTGGTAGTGTTGGTTATTGTCCTAAGATTGGTTGTGGCCTTTCAACCCCTACTGGTCTTGGCAGATTTCTTGCTATGTATCTAGGAAATGGTAGGACTTATGGAGGTTCTACTTGGGCTTGTGGGAATATTAAAATTCTCTTACATGACCCTTGTTATAATAGCACTCTTCCATAGAATGACTTGTCCACTTGTGCTCTATCGCACACCATTTGGGCTGCTTAGCTTGTGGCGTAGCAAAAGGATTAATCCCTTTGAGCACTCTTTCAATGAGTTGTTCCTGATTCATCTTTTTGTTTCACTCTTTTTTACAAATTTAGTAAATTTAGATCCACTGTGTTGAAAAGAGGAACTATCATCCAAATCCTTGCAGTCCCTTCCTTGTAGATCACACAATTTCTACTAGGTAAAGAGCTTCTTTTGTTAACCCATTTACTGTGGTGCTCTTTTCATTTGTATGTTTTTTTGAAGATCTGCATTTATCAATCCTTTTATAAACATAATCATTAATGTGGACTAGGTTGGTAGTTCTTTCACAAGATAGAATTTAACGTATCTTTGTAGCCCTACTTGCCTTCTTTTTGCTTAAGTTGTGGATTTGTGAGACAGTATTGTGGGCTATTTCCCTTTGAAAGAATTCTTCAATAAATTCATCAAATACTTCCTATAATGCCCCAAAATCTCGTCTTTCTACCAAATCAAACCAAGTAGCATCCTACCCTAGAGTCGATCCAAATTCTGTATATTGTGTTGCAAAACCTCTAGCTTCTTCTACACGGATTACTCTTATGAAGGATGCTACTTGGTTTCTAGGATATTTGTCCCTAAAATATTTCTTGTTAATCGATTTCTTGGAGCTAGGATGGTCTTACTTGTCAATGATCTCCAAGCCATACCATTGATTCTTACAATCCTTCTCTTACTCATGGCCCTCTATCATGTCTAGGGTCAGCGTGTATCTCATCATACATTATCCTATATTCTTGAGATTATCTCTCAATAGGTGGCTACTCTCTAAATTTTCTCTCATTGTAGTCCTTTCCACATGTGGTATTCTATTACAACAACAAGTTTTGATGTTGGCAATCTACTCATTCTTGGATATAGATATGTTGACAAGTGTGGTGGTCCCCATGATTATGACATGAAAAGATAGCCACCGCTATTAACTTATTGTTTTAGTGTTAATTCATGATGAACCCACAATTTGTATGATTGTAGTACAACTGAAATTGGGTTGATGTGTGGTGGATGGATTAGTCTTTCCTTTTTCCTTATCTGGTCTGCTTGAAATCTCGCAATGTCTTCCTCATCTTGAAAGGGATTTGTTGATCTACTAGAGGTTGGTCTTGGATCTTGATTTTTCATATGGGCACTCAAAGTGACTCCATGACCTAAAATTCTTATCACCACTAATCATTCCATGGGCACATACTCTTGACCATATTTGTTGACATACATTATGTTGCTACTATTTCTAGAGTTATAAGTATACAGGTATAGAACTTTTCCATTGCTTATCTTGAATGCATAGGGATTTACATCTAATATAAAATTTAGCCCTACTATTTGTATACTCATAGTCTCATATGTCTCCATAGTTTTTTCGAAATTTCACTAACGTTTTGTCAAATACCCTAATGGCATAAGGGAGACCAACCTGAGGTGGCATGTCTACCATCTCAAAAACCATCTTTCCTTCTATGACATTATCTTTGTACATGTTATAATCTTTTAGATCTCTAACTATGAGGTAATGACACCTTCATGATTGCAAAATCTATCTCCCTTATCATAGACTTGAATAATTTCTGCTCTTGTCACTACATGATTTTTAGTCCTCTTACATCAAAGTACACCAAGGCTCCGGGGGCATTCAGCTCCTCTAAGATGATGGTTGTGTACCTAGGTGCCTCATACATACTCATGGAGGTGCTACCTCCTTCTATTTGAGTCAATTGGTGAACCATGGTGTTTTGGTCAGCCATTAAGTAGAGTGATTAGTCAAAAGAGGTGTCAATCTCACTACCCTCTTTTCTTGTCTGAGCTAGGGATCTAGCCTTGCTTGATTTACACTCTCTTTGGTCAATACCAAGTTGGCTTGTTCTACACATGCTCTATGGTCTCTCTAGAGATATCTGCTTGATCTTAAATACACCAATTTTTACCAAACTTCAATGGTCAATCCAACCCTCTTAACTTAGAAATGCGCTTGCAACCATTCTTGCTTTTCAAATGCTTTAAAAACGTATTTTGACAAAATTCACAATTTTTGCAAAAAAACTGAGTTTGCTTGATCAAAGTGCTATGATTTTCACAAAAACTTTTGCTAAATTTTGCACTTTTTAGGCAAAATTTGGTAAAGTCAACTACGACCTTAAACTAGGTGTTTTTGTGTAATTTCTTGGTCTTTGACAAATCCACAATATATTTAGAAACCTCTCAATGAGCTCGAGGTGTTGGGCACAATTTGGTCACAATATGGGGTAGATGGAAGCAATTGCAATTGGTGCCATGATGACCCTTTTGGGAAAAATCACTTTCTAGCGACTCCTTACAGTGTGTTCGGTCTTTTCAGCTTATGTATGAGGTTTTTAAGTACATTTTGGAGCATGTTTGGCCTATGTGAGTTTAGCCTTCAATCTTTGGGTGCTTTCAAGGGCTTCTATCTATCCAAACAAATCAAAGAAGACATATCTAATATCCTTGTACTATCAACAATCGAATGAGCTTGGTCTAGTCCCAAAACACCACAAGTAGCAAGAATTATGATTGATGTCAGTATTATCATTCTCACAATTTGACACCTCCTTTAGCTTCACTACCTCTTGTGGAGTCTTTCACACCTATGAGTGTCTTGAGATAATAAGTTTTGACCTGTGTGACAAGCCAGTTTTCCTTCAAGTCTCACCTAGTTGGGTAGTTTTGCTTAATTTTTTAAAAGATTTGTTTTTTCTAAAAGTATGGAAGGTGGGTTTGATAAGTACATGGTGTAAATACCCTGCGTATATGCTATGTTACTAAAAAACTAGCAAGTGGTAGCAATTGGAGTTGGTGGCGCTAGTACCTATTCTCTAAGCAGACAGTTTCTATAGCTTCCTTGTCACTTGTATTGTTTGTTGATGCTATGCACAACTCAAATTGACCACTTTTTGGTTGTTGAAATTAAGCTTCAAGTCTAAACTCAACTTGAAATGCAAATTTTACATTAATTCATAGTTGCTGGTTTAAAATGCACTCAAAACTTCCGAATACAATCTTTAGATGCACATACAAGTGCACAAACAAGAATTCTTGAGATCGCTACAAAATCTCAAGATATGCAATTTTTTTGCCTTTTTAATCACTTTAAACTATCAAATTGCAATATGGCACTCAAAGTAATGGTTGGATTTTTGCAACACCAAACTGAACCAAAACTAATGCTGCTCTTATGACTAATCTAGAACAGTAAAAGAACATAAAACAAAAGAAAACAATGCAAAAATGAAATGATAGCAGAGGAAAATGATAGTCAAATATTCGTCCACAACTCAACTCACCACAATCACTTACAAACACAAACTACAACAAGACTCACAAGTGTGGACTCAATGTGCAATGCACTAAAATCAACAACTATGTTCAACCTAATCTAAATGGTACAAACACACTCAACTCCTTAGTCTACTTGAGAGCTCAACAAGCCTCACTAACTCTCCTAACTAAAGTAAATCTTAAAATTCTAGCACTTGAGTAAACAAAACCTCATTAGAACCTTTTTTGCTAGTGCTAGTCGTCCTATGTCCTCAACAATGACACCAACGTTGGTGCGTCGCCGCAATCAAATGGTGTAGATTAATGAGAAATCAAACCAACCTAATATGTCAATCTAAGGATATAGCTAACCCAACTAGTGCATGGAAACTTAAAATCCAATGTCCTAATGACAATGCACCAAGGAGAGAGGTGCCAAAATCAAGTAAGGAAAACAACTAAAGAAATCTTCCTAAGTCTTTTGTGCGGTCTAACTCACTCATAAATGGTTATAGAAGCATCAAATGAGCTCCAAAGTTAATGAAACTTGACATTAGGAGCATCTAGAGTATGGAGAAATTGTTTCTACCCTCAAAACCTACAACAATCACCTGTGGGTTGGTGAGAAACCACAAGTTCTCCCACCCCCTATCTTCATCCCCTACCTAGTTACCTTTGTCCATGGATAGAATCACTTAATGCTTCATTAACAACATAAAACAAGTAGTGAAAGACTTAAGGAAATATAGAGCTTCACACAATCACTCAACCATAGCACAAAGAGCATGTACATGATGACAAGAGTGAAGAAAAGCAAGACATGAATTCCCATTAGATTTCCATACCCTTACAAGAAGTTGCAAACGCACAAGTGTAGGTAAGATCTCTACTTGTACGCTCAATAGTTCTTAAATCTAGATTATCCTTAGAAATTGCAATCTTTTGCTTATATACCTAGAGCTCAAAATCAAGTATTGGGCTAAAAAGAGGTAGTTATTAAAAAAATGTGTATACCAAGCTCTTTAGTTCTTAAATCTAGATTATCCTTAAAAATTACAATCCTTTGCTTATATACCTAGAGTTCAAAATTAAATATTGGGCTAGAAAGAGGTAACTATTACAAAAATGTGTTTACCAAGCTCTTTAGCATATTTCATCATTACATGGATTTCCCGGGATCCATTGACAAAATTTTACCTTTTTCATAAAAATATGAAATGCCAGCAAAGAATGAAAAATTAAATTATTGGCCTCCATTGACTAGTCAAATTTGGCGTTGGTAATCCACTGCTTCAATACGCCTTGGGATTAAGATCAACACTTGTTGTAGATCAAGAAATCCTAATTGCAACTTTGCCAAACTTTACAATTCTCATCCCTTAAGTTTTAGAAGTTGAAAATGCAATTAGCAATTGTATTTACATAAATCCCTTTTGAAGACAAGTAATCAATTAATACAAGTCCTTTTGAAGGGGGGTTGGATCCATAAAGCCCAACCCTCAATTGGCGTTGCTTCGCTCTCTCTCTCTCTCTCTCTCTCTCTCTCTCTCTCTCTCTCTCTCTCTCTCTCTCTCTCTCTCTCTCTCTCTCTCTCTCTCTCTCTCTCTCTCTCTCTCTCCTTCTCCTTTCAATACATGCATATGTAATGTGTGATTGAATTTAAATGAAGTGTACTTTGCTATTGCTATTCTCAAATATGCTCACAATTTCCAATTGATTAATTATTTTAATTAATCTATAATTTTTGTTGCACTATAACTTCAATTCTTTGATACACACTTCTCCATTTTAATTTGGAGAGGTTGTTGTTACCCTAGTACAAGCCGCAATATCTTAGCTCTTAGTGCAACCCTGTTTTGACACAATAGGTATCTTGGCATTGGCAATTTTTACCCTAATTTATGAAGGGCCTAAGAGACTGAGATATTGGATCCACCACCCTACACCTAAATATAGGCCGCCTTCTAGCCCTACCCACAATATGGATCCATAGTCCACACTATTCCAGTATGAGCCCCTGGCTCAGGTCCCTGACCCCCTAGGTCGAGCCTTGCTCCTTAGTATCCTCGTCCTGACATTACTCCCCCCTTGGAGAAGCATTTTTGTCCTAAAAAACAAGAGTGGTGATACACTAATGTTTTCAACATTGGCATCCTTCATGGATCCAATTGTATGCTTGATCGGAACATTGTTCAGTAGGAGGTTCAATGAAACCAAGAGTAACATCTTGATTTTCCATAATGTTGTCCTTTTTTAACCATGTTGTGTTACCGGTTCCCATCCAATCATAGTTTGTAGACCCCATTTAGAATGCACATGAGCATGCTAAACGAGTTATCACAACAAAGATGTGCCCAAAAAAGTAACGTTGTTCTCAAATTTCATCAGTAAACAACCCCACCATAGCTAGTGTTCCAAGTTGAGAACCTGACTTATACATGAAGAGACTAAACCTAGTCGCAAACATGCTTTAACTTATGGTAAGCAAACTCCAAGTAGAGCAATAAATGCTTATTAATTGGATTGCTTGGTGCTAATGTACGCACTTTGCATATCCTTTAGCACTAGATTACCATTTCTAATCTGCCTATCCCCTTGGATAATTGACAGTATTGAGGTGTTTTTCCCCACGGCGTCAGGAGTTTTTTGGAGCAAGGTATTTCAAATATGTACATACACATGCATGGTGCATCAAATAAGGAATTGCCCATTTTCCAAATCCAGGTGGTTACGTGGGGCCCACATGTGTACAGGTAGGACAACATGTACATAGTGCATCGATTTTTACTATCACCAATATCAGTGTGGCCTTTCTATAATAATGAGGAGTTCGTGGCACGTAAAACTTCTCAAGGAATCTATCCACGGGTCGACGACATCAGGTAAACAGGTGCGTCAGATAGCATCTAGTGGCGTCAGGAGGTCGAATGGGGTCAATACTTGCACGTGGATAAGTACGGACACAACGTGGGTGTTTTCTTGTGATAATTATGCAAAAAGGTCATTATGAGAATTGTATTTGGGGCCAGTTCACATGGTGACGAGATGCATTATTGGAAAAAGTTGAGTTCCAAGTGTGCGGATGAATGCAGTAGGGTGACAACTATGCACTGCGAGGTCAGTTTTTGGCATGTTCGGGGTCTGTTTGAGTTCAACTAAAAGGCCAAAGGTGCCCAAGTAATAAAACTAGGTGTGTGAACTGAAAAACCTGAGAGAAGACCATAAAAAATGTGGAGGGAAGAAGAGGAACAACCGCAACTGAGTTTTTGCTGTTTTTGGAGCCTGTTTTGGCCCTAAACTGTTCATCCGAGGTCGGATTTGAGCACTTTGACATTGTAGACTGGGGTTTTGGGCCCTTCTGGACGCAATGGAGCTATCCATTTTGCCAAATTTCTTGCTATTTTTTTACTATTTTGGCTGTGTAAGTTTCTCCTATGAGCAAAGCTTCTACTCCAATTTGTAATTGTATCTGGCATATCTTCCCCAAATTGTGTGAGCTATTTGCCCCATTGGTGTTCGCCCAAGCTCAATTGTATCTAAACATCAGAAATTATCCTTTTTTGAGTTGAGTTTTTTGGGGATGTGTGTGTGTGTGTCTTTCTGTGTGGAGTGAGCAAATGGATAGTCTCTCTCCTCTCACTCCATCGGTGTGTTCCCTGTCTCGGCCAGGTGGGTTGTGTAAGCCGAGTGGTGCCCCATAGTGTGTGTGTGTATGTGTGTGTGTGTGTATCCTCCCAAGAGTGTATGTTGGGTCATTATAGAGGCATTGTGTGTGTTTCCATCCCGCTCACATTCTTTTCGTGCCCCCACTGAGGATCTTCTTCGAGTACCTTCTGCTTCAAGCTTGACGCTTCGAGATTCGGGATGACAGATTACATGTTACAGGGATAGGTACAGGTACAGGTAGCTGGAGTAGATTGATACACTGATAGTGGAAGTCACTTGCAGTTGCCGTGGGTATGCATCATATGGCGCATGTTTGAGCGCATTGTCTGCCTGCTGGTCTTGTACGTTACTTGTGGATACTGCCATTGTATGCCTTTGTGGAGCCATACTTTGTTTTATTTGGCAGTCCCAGCCATTTCTGAGACTTGGTCTGAAAGATAGTCATTTCTGAGACTTGACTATACGAGATTTGCATAAGCCTTCGTGTGAGGGTCGATAGCGTGTCAAGGTTTTATTGAGCTGGGGGATTCTCAAATGTGGAGATCCTTTCGGTGATACAGGTAGCTGGAGCACCTTTTTGTGACCTCGCCATAGGCTATGTACTAGTGATTCCTACTTGATGCTCGGGTTCTATTGTTGGCAGTTTATGCATACATATACAGTCTATATTTTGAGTTCTCACTGATCTACTTCTGTGGAAACTCTGTCAAAAATTTCCCAAGTTATGATGGCTGGTTTTTTGGTCTTTTGATCCATTTATGCTGTTATGCTGCTGAAATTTTGGCAAAATCATAGGATCAGACAGGTGTGCTTTCTTGGGAGCTGCATGGTTGACTTTAATGGATGATCAAAATGGCCCTCAATTCACTCCTTTTCATTTAACTCAAAGAATCCAGATAAATGTTCATGTGTCTAGAAAGATTTTTTCCAGTAGCGCATAGTCTTTATGTTCGGGCCAAGAAGATTAAGAGAGATACTGGAATGCCCTTTGCCTGTTGTAATTCCAATGATTAACTATGAAAACTCATTTGATGTGCATGTGTTTCTCCTTATCTAAAGTTGAGCTCCATTGAAGTTTCTGGGAATTGGGTCAGTCAAAAGTTTTGGGTTCTTGCACATGTGTTCGAAGGGGTTCTTAAAGCATCGTAACTTGGGTAGCCATGGCTTTCTCTTATCCGGAGTTTCATGGAAGAAGTGATGAATATGTGGAAGACTTTTTGGAAAAGATGGAGGTTGCCTGCATTAGCAACCAGACTCATCACCCGGCGCAGATGTTACATCTTCTCCACATTTGTTTGAAGAGTGATGCACGAGTTTGGTCCAAAGCATTTGAAGAGGAGTTGCGTGTGGCTGATCCACCTGTAAGATTAAGCTGCGACAATTCAAGGCATGGATTGGAAGTGGTGTTTGTGAAGATAGAAGATCCTGACAAAGTGTGGCAAGAAGTACAAGGTTTGGTGCAACGGGAAGGTGAGCCAGTAGATGAGCTACCAGACATTTCTCCAATAGTAGATGTGTGGCACAAAAGAAAAAATCTAGGACAAGGTTATGTGGATGGTGGAGCCCAAATATGTGTTATAACACACTCATGCGTTGAGAAGATGGGTCTTACAGTGAGGGGTGTCAGGCTTTCGGATCATATTGGCAAACCATCAAAAAGTAAAATGTTTGGGTGTTGTAAAGAGCTTAGAAGTGGAAGCATATGATGCAAAGGTAGTGGTTGATTTTCATGTGATGCCAGCGGGGTTGGGAGCATATCCTATTATACTAGGCAGACCATGGTTACGTGCAGTGGGAGTTGTTCAAGATTGGAGACGTAGTACTATTAGCCTCTATGGAAAGACAGGTGCCAAGAAGCTTTATGAATATGAGGATGAATCTAGTGATGAAGAACATTCCACAGTGGATTGATGAGGACAGTGATAGTACTTCTAGCAGTGATGAGGATGTTGATGTTGCTTTTCTTTTGATGGTGGATAAAGAAATCCAAGAGTGTGGTTTAGTTGCATTTGCAAATGAGGTTGAAGATGAAAGTAAAGGGCCTTATGAAGTGATTGAAGGGCTGATGCAAACCAAGGTTGAATTGTCAAAGAAGCAAGAATTGATGACACAAATGATCAGTGGAGACCTCTCAGCTATGGAGAAGGAAATATATTTGCAAATGCTGGCTAGTTCTCCTGATTTGTTCATTACTTCATATGAAGAGATCAGAGGGTTCAAGGGCAAAGAGATGCATATAGAGTTGAAAGAAGGTGCTAAGCCAGTACGGCAAAGGCTAAGAAGGATGGGTCAAGAGAAGATGGAAGCTTTGCGGGAAGAGGTGGACAAGTTATTGAAGGCAGGGTTCATAGTCCCTATGGAGACCACAAAATGGGTGAGTCCAGTAGTAGTCAGTCCAAAGAAGGATGGGGAGTGGAGGATTTGTGAAGATTTTAAACCCTTAAATGCTGCCACTAAGAAGAACCCATATCCTCTCCCATTCATCGATCAGATCTTGGATTCAAGGCTGGCTATGAGAGGTACAGTGTGTGTGATGGTTTTTCACGCTATTTTCAATTGAAGATTTCTCTTAAAGACCGCACAAAAACAACTTTCATTATGCCATGGGGTTTCTATTGCTATACGGTATTGCCATTTGGGTTGTCAAATGGACCATTTCTCTATCAAGAGAGGGAAAATTGGGTATTGGAACCATTCATTGGTAGTTGTGTTAAAGCTTTTATGGATGACTTTTGTGTCTACATTAGTAGGGCTGAACACCATGAGAAGTTGCAAATGGTATTGGCTCAATATGATGAATGTGGAGGACAACTAAATCCCAAGAAATGTCATCTAGCACAACGAAGGGTGAATTTATTTGGCCATATGGTGTCAGAAAATGGCATTGAGGCTAATCCAGACAAGGTTGAGTCTATTATTCTTCTTCCATCACCTACGAGTATCAAGCAATTGGCAAGCTTTATACACAAAGTGAAGTACATGACACGGTTTATTCCATTGTCTTCACAGCTTCTTTATCCATTACAAAAAGTGGAAAAGCATGATCCATTGCAGTGGGATGACAAGTGTGAAGAAGTGTTTCAAGAGGTGAAAGAGGTGTTAGGGGGGTTGTCAGCCATGTAGGCTCCTGATTAGGAGGAAGCGTTTTATGTAAATCCATCAGTAGGGGATGATGCCATTGGAGCCATGCTATTGCAAAAGGGAAAGGGCAGCCATTATATGAGGTGCAAGATGAGTGAAGTTGGTAGCAGAGAGAAAATTCTCAGAATTAGAGCTAGTGATGGCCAGTGTAATATTTTCTTGTCAACGATTTCTTCATTACTTGCTACCATGACCTTTTGTTTCCTTGACGAGTTACGCCTTTTTGCCACAGTTAATTAATGGCACTAACATGTCAAATGTGGTGAAGAAATGGGTAATTGAGCTGCAAGAGTTTGAGTTCTCTTTTCTAGTGGAAGACAGTACAAGGGCTACCCTAGCTGATTTGCTGACTTATAAAAAGAATCCCCTTCTTGTTAAGGAAGAGGTGGTGAGAAGAGTAGTTGAAGAAGTTCCACAGATCAGCAATGCACATGTGTTGTTCTTTGATGGCTCATACAGAAAGAGCCATGATGTAGCTTCAGGGGGTATAGCACTTTATGATAAGAGAGGGGAAGCTAGTATGCAAGAGAGGGGTCAAATTGGATGTGCATAGTAACAATGAGGCTGAATATGCTACATTGGAAGCCAGATTACACATTTGTTTGAAGCATGGGATTAGAAGGTTGAGCATAAAAGTTGATGCCTTGTTAGTTGTGAAGCAAGTGCTGGGTGTGTGGAAGAGTAAGAACACCTCATTGAAGGAAATGTGTTTCAGAATTAAAGGCCTATTAAAAAATTTTGAAGCATGGAGCATCAGACACATTGAATGTGCTCTAAATGGAGAAGCATATGAAGCAGCTCAAAGCATGATTGGGGAGCTATTTGTGTTGAGGACCCATTTACCTCTTTATCATGGCCAGGAAAGTTTGGCTCAAGAAGAGGAGTTTTTGCTAACAGGAATCATCCCGAAGGACATTTAGAAGTCTAAGAAGTATGTACAAATTGATTGTTGATGTCTTGTATATGAAAGGGGTTGATCTTGTGTTGAGACATGTACCTTGGCGGGAGGAGCTTTATAGAGTGTTGGAAGAGAATCATGAAGGCGCATGTGGCGGCCATTTTGCTCTAAAGATCACCTTGAATAAGATCTTGCAAGAGGGGTATGTATGGCCTAGTTTGCACAAGGATGTTCACCATTGGTGCAAGTCTTGCAATAGGTGTCAAGCATTTGGTAAGAGAGTGTTGAAGCCAGAGCTACAAAAAATCATTTTGGCGTTTGATGTGTTTGAAAAGTGGGGGATTGATGCAATCGGCCCATTACCTATCACAAGCAGGGGCAAAAGCTATATTTTGACTGTAGTGGACTATCTCGCTAGATGGTCAGAGGCTATAGCAATAAAACAGATCACAGCAAAGGATGTGGCAAAATTTGTGTACGATGAAATATGTTGCAAGTTTGGGGTTCCACTAGAGCTTCTTTCAGATAAGGGGCCAAGATTTAGAGCTAAACTGCTAGACTTTTTATGTGCCAAGATGAAGATTAGGCACCAACATCCCACTCCCGCAGTGTAATGGATTAAATTAAAGATTCAATGGTGAGTTGGTACAGATTCTTTCAAAAGTGACAGAGCACCAAGGAAATAATTGGGATTTGGAATTTCCTAGTGCATTATGGGCTTACCGTACTTCGGTGAAGACAGGTACAGGGTTTACTCCATTTCACTTGGTGTATGGAAAGGAAGCACTAGCCTGTGGAAGTAGAGTTGCATGTGGTCAAGATTCTAGAAAAGTTGCTTGGGCCACCTAGTGATGCATTCAAAGAGAGGCTCTTACAATTACAAGAGCTTCAGCTCGATAGGATGAGTGCATTGGAACATTATGGGTAGATGCAGGATAAGGCTTTGGCAAAGATAAATGAAAAGGTCAAAAGTAAGGGTATCAAGAAGCATGACATGGTTTTGCACTACAACAGTAAGCTTGACAACACCTTCCAAAAGAAGTTTCAAATTAAGTGGGAAGGCCCTTTCAAGGTAGTCGAGTGTTTTCCGAATGGTACATATTAGTTGGCTAACCTGGATGGGACAACATGTACATCGTGCATCGATTTTTACTATCACCAGTACCAGTGTAGTTTTTCTATAATAATGAGGAGTTGGTGGCGCGTAAAACTTCTCGAGGAATATATCCGCGGGTCGACGACATGAGGTAAGCAAGTGCGTCAGATGGCATCTAGTGGCGTCAGGAGGTCGAATGGGGTCAATACTTGCACGTGGAGAAGTACGGACACAACATGGGTGTTTTCTTGTGATAATTATGCAAAAAGGTCATCATGAGAAGTGTATTTGGGGCCACTTCACATGGTGGAGGGATGCATTATTGGAAAAAGTTGAGTGCCAGGTGTGCGGATGGATGCAGTAGGGTGACAACTATGTACTACGAGGTCAGTTTTTAGCATGTTTGCGGTCCGTTTGAGGTCAACTAAAAGGCCAAAGGTGCCCAAGTAATAAAGCTAAGTGTGTGAACCAAAAAACCTGACAGAAGACCATAAAAAATGTGGAGAGAAGAGGAGGAACAACCGCAACTGAGTTTTTGCTGTTTTTGGAGCCTGTTTTGGCCCTAAACTGCTCATCCGAGGTCGGATTTGAGCACTTTGACATTGTAGATTGGGGTTTTGGGCCGTTCCGGATGCGAAGGCGCTGTCCATTTTTCCAAATTTCTTGTTTTTTTTTTTTTTTTTTTGGCTATTTTGGCTGTGTAAGTTTCTCCTATGAGCAAAGCTTCTGCTCCAATTTGTGATTGTATCTGGCATATTTTACCCATATTGTGTGAGCTATTTGCCCCATTGGTGTTGGCCCAAGCTCAATTGTATCTAAACATAAAAAATTATCCTCTTTTGAGCTGAGTTTTTTGGGTGTGTGTGTGTGTCTCTCTCTCTCTCTGTGGAGTGAGCAAATGGATAGTCTCTCTCCTCTCACTCCATCGGTGTGTTTCCTATCTCAGCCAGGTGGGTTGTGTAAGCCGAGTGGTGCCCCATAGTGTGTGTGTGTGTGTGTATCCTCCCAAGAGTGTGTGTTGGGTCATTATAGAGGCTTTGTGTGTGTTTCCATCCCGCTCACAACGGTTTACAGACAGCCTTCCCAAATGACTCGGTCAGGTGGGTTGTGTAAGCCGAGTGGTGCCCCATAGTGTGTGTGTGTGTGTGTGTGTGTGTGTGTGTGTGTGTGTGTGTGTGTGTGTGTGTGTGTGTGTGTGTGTGTGTGTGTGTGTGTGTGTGTGTGTGTGTGTGTGTGTGTGTGTGTGTGTGTATCCTCCCAAGAGTGTGTGTTGGGTCATTATAGAGGCGTTGTGTGTGTTTCCATCCCGATCACAACGGTTTACAGACAGTCTTCCCAGATGACTGGTAAACGTGGATCACCATATCATACAACATTGTTAAGCAAACAACAATGTCTTGAATAACCATCTTGGTTAACCTGAAAAATCCAGAAGCACCCAAACCAATCCATGACCATTATTGGTGATTGGTAGACCCCAAAAGGAATCTCATAGAGATACTACACTTAGAGTGTAAAAATGCTTCATAAGCAACTAATGTGATGAATATGCATGTTGGTCCAAATTAGTGTTTGCTAAACACTAGGGCCCATAACACCTAGTGTGCATGCATTTAGCAAAAACAGATCCAAACCTGTACATCCATGATCATACTTGCCAATACTTACGGCGAATGTGATTCTCCTAGCACACATTAAGGAGGAGTGTAAATAGTTATGAAAAGAAACTAAATACTTTTAGTTGCAAGAATTTGCAAGCCTTGCTGAAATGTTTGAACTATAATAGAAGGTGAAATAGTAATCACCTCTAGGTACAAACAATGAAACCTTTTCGTTAACAACTCATACCCGTGCTATATGCATAAACAACCATCTGTAATGTTGTTTAGCTACACTTGTATCTTAACAAGTCATTCTAAGTATCCGACAATTTTTGGCCACCGAAATTGCTCCTGATACGTCGTGCTAAAAATGGTCTAGAAAACAGATTTGACCAGCACCTAGGGACTTTGTCGTGACACAGAATTAAAATGGTGGGCACCAATGTCTGTCCCAAAGACTCATATTCTCCACATGTGGAATATTTCTCATGTAAGGGTGTCTGAAAAAAGAACATCCTTAAAGTACGAGATGTACTTGTGCGTGGAGGTAACAACAAACACTCTACAATGGGAGTGAGAGGGACCCTCATTAGCCTTACTCCACACTAGCTAAACCGAGCTCGGTGAGTTTCTAGACCATATTGTATCCCTTGTGACAACACGTGCCCATGGGTCTATAACTACATAATGCGGAACTTATTTTGGAAGCCATAGCCCAAATTGCTTGGCTTCTACATGATTTGGTCATTCTCTTAAGAGAAATTTCCTCAAATTTCCCGCCTGCAAAGGCCTTGGAACACTAATTGAAAATTAGTGAAATGTAAGTAGTATTGCATATGTAACCTTGGGTGTTGCCTTTGCAACCGAGACCCCTACATTGTCAAACCCCTTGGTTAAATTTTGCAAGAAAAATGCTCAATTAGCAGTCTTGACATATGTTCGTGACACCCCTTGGGTTGGCCTATGGCAGTACATTGTGTTGGAAGTGGAAACTTTTCCACTTCCCCTAAGTTTCCACTTCTGCTTGGCAGTCTGTGGACTTCTTTCCTTAAAAATGTAAGTGTGAAGATTCTAAGAATTGACCATCACACTTAATAAGTGATTTAACAATCACGACATGGTCTTACCCTAAGTTTCCACTTCCCCTTGGCAGTCTGTGGACTTCTTTCCTTGAAAATGTAAGTGTGAAGATTCTAAGAATTGACCATCACACTTAATAAGTGATTTAACAATCACGAGCTAGTCTTACCCCAAAATTAGACTCATATAGACACTCGTAGTGCTAGAGATAAAATAGAAGATCCACTGAAGTTGGAAAGTATTCACAACTAGATATTTTGTGGACCCAAAAATCCATGATCTTGGGTTTTTGTGAACAGCCGTGCTGTCTGAAATGCTGGCATCATCTATACACCTTGGTAGAGATAAGCTCTTACGAGTTTAAGACGTTCAAAAACTCAACTCGATTTTCATACTCAAAGTGTGTAGTGCTAAACTAATGCCCAAAAAATCACTCATGGCAAGACTCTGGATTGTCCATTATAATTGATGGGTAGGTAACCGGAGAGAAGTGTTCGATCTTGAAATCAATCACTGATGGGCTACAAAAATATGGCTCTTAGCCATGCCAAAATAGGTGGTAATATATGGCTCTTAGCCCTTCTTGTTAACTCGTAGCCCTTCATGTTATCGTATTGACATAGAAAGATTTCAACAAAATCATGCCTAGTTTCACCTTTCTCGCATAGAAGTTGGGGAGAGAGAGAGAGAGAGAGAGAGAGAGAGAGAGAGATAATGTTGGGTTGAGCAAAAATCCTTATTTGAATGCTATATGTCTTGTGCATATAACTCAGTGCAGACCGTGTCTATGTCTTAGCTTATCCTATAAGTGTACAACAGTGTACTTATACCACACCCTTGGAGGGAGAGGTACCATAAGGCACATCTTGACCGACTTACCATGTATGTGAACATGACTAGATCAGGTTCCATGTGTATGGCACCTTGCGTGTGACTAAATATATGAAATGTTTGATGAAATCAATCACTTACCTTGTCCTTGACAGAGTAGTTAGTGTTATAGTGGAAGCGTACTCAATGATGGATGTTGTACGCCCATCATACTAGTATGCTATGCATACATATTAAAAAATTGAGTGATAAGACCTGGGATTCAATGACAGTCTCAACCATGGGAGTCCCTGGTATACGTGCCTTGCATGATGACACTGGCATGGAGACATCATAGTGCACTGCTGCGTAAACTGTGAGCTTATATCCAGATAGCGGCAAAGATGTGTGCCATTATCATTAATTTCAAGTCAATTGATAATACCTTGCACATAAGAGAAGCCGTACTTCCTTTCCTTTGTACAATGGATTCTCATTAGGAAAATTTTGAACTCATTTTTGGGCCTTTTAAGAGTGTCACATCATCAAAGTTGTACAAAAGAAAGCAACCCGGTAGACCCCTCTAAATATTGCTTAGAACCCCATGATATAACCTATCATTGGAAAGTTCTTGAAAAATGGATTCTAAAGAGCCAAGGTCCGAAAAGTTTCGATGACTTCTATGAAAGTTATGCCATTTCTTTTTAATCAGCCAGGTTTTGTTACCGTTACGGTAATCTAAAATCACTTTTTTCTAGATCTACATGAAGGCAATGTCCGATAAATGCATGCTATATATCAATAAATAGCATTTGAAGAGTAGATTCTAAATATCCAACCTCCGACAAGTTTGGATCTTATTTGCAAAAAATTTACCAATCCCCACTTTTTGAAAGCTATGCCACATCAACAATTCTTACAAGGCCCATTTTTGAGTTCAAACTTTTCCTAATGTATGTAGTCTACCCAAGCACTTTGTTCTACACAAAAGAGAGATCTTTTCCAAAATGAAAAGTAAAACATAGACAAGAACAAACATAACTTGAAAATTGATTAACCTTGTCACCCACTTGGGGCGAGGTTTTTGGTCGTTCTCTTGAATCCAGAACATAGCCATATGTCCTCCTTGAGTAAGGTAGTGTATGTAGCATATACACCCTTGTGGGATGTAAAAACATGCAAAGATCTTGGCAAGATCTCCCAAGTTTGGATACTAAGAGCATATTCCAAAGGTTGGAAGGATCATGTAATATGTCCTGAGGTGAAGCCTTGCTTCACATTCTCAGTGAAAGGTGAGATATAGCACAACCTTGATGCTCATAGATAGAAAGTGTTTTAACTAACACAAAAATGCCAAAGCAAAAGATAAGTAACCTTGTCAAACAGGCAAAGATAATCGGCCTTGCCAAACCATGTAACTTATGTATCTCAAACATCAAACTTTACCCAACCAAAGTAATGTTTGCTTGGCAAGCTAGCATTAGAGAATCCTATTTATTGGTAGATTGACAATTGACAATAGCATTGAAGTGTACATGCATCCAATGCAGACACCAATGTGGAGCCGTGCTCATGAAAGTCGTGCATTTCCCTACAAGAGATACTGTTTAATGAAGCCATCTGTGGCCATCAAAAAATGCAAGCCTTGCTCCTTAATTGGGACATAATGACATGCTTGACATGGAGGAGACCCTAAGTCATATTTGTATCTCTACAAAATGGAGTCTAGAGAAATTAGCATTTAAATAAACCAAAACATTATGGACTTGCTCGAGCCTGGCAATCTACACCAGAGATGAGTACAAGTCATGCTCGTGGGGACAACTGCATAGAGAATTGAAGGATGTAATCATCATGGTGAGTCGCATATGGAGTCATACTCCCGAGTCAAAACTTGATCAATATACCAGGTCATATGAATCGGTACTTCCAACTCATGTCTCGTGCATTGTCAAGACACCCATATAGTACCTTGTGTTGAGACTCAAAGTCGAGACAAAGTTACCCCGTCTATGTGCAACCGTGTCGAGTAGGGTATCATATTCAAAGCATAAAAAGACCGACAATTATTTCATAGACAAGCCATACCTATGTTGGCTCATACCCATTGCCGGTGATCATTGAATCATGTTGAATCATGTTGATGCCCCTTTGCATGCCAAATTTTCCAAGGCATGCTGACCATTTTTGTTGTCGATCAAATTGTACAGCCTTTGCATGCATGATGGCATGCTGCAGCTCCCCCTTGCGGCCACTGTCAATTGTTGTTTTGTTGTGGCCATGCGTCTTTGCACCGCAATTCATGGCCATATGGTAGTGTGATGAGAACCTTGGGTCACCCATTGGGACCCTAGGGCGCCCAATATTGTGAAAGAAAAAAAGATTTCTTGAAGTTCTAGCTATGGTAGCACACCGATGTCTGTGCAAGGAGATATCTGTGGAGGATGCATGGTGCGGTGTTTGTTGGGCAATGTTGCTGTGACGAACTCCACTCCGTGGCCTAGGGAAAATCCGGCACAACACCACTTGGTTTCGTGTAGGTCGAAGCCACCCACCTCCCTCATGCAAGGGTTGCTACACACAGTCGCCCGGATTCAAACCCTTGCCCACATGCTTGGTGATGCAAACTTGAGCGCGCCATGGAAGGGACTGCTCCTGCAGCCCTATTCTCTTCCTCCTTCCAAGGGAACCTGCCCACGCCATGGCAGCCTAGATCAAAGCAGATTGAGAGAGAGAGAGAGAGAGAGAGAGAGAGAGACAGAGAGAGAGAGAGAGAGATGCACAAAGCCATGCAAGTCACATCTTTTCCCCCTTCCTCTATAGCTCTACTCCCCTTAGCTCTGATACGAGTGAAAGGCCTAGAAGACTGAGATGGTGGATCCACTACCCTACAACCCTAAATATAGGCCGGCTCCTAGCCCTAGCCACAATATGGATCCCTATCCACACTAGTCTAGTCCAAGCCCCTGGCTCGGGTCCCTGACCCCCTACTTCAAGCCTTTCTCCTTAGGATCCTTGTCTTGACACTCTAGGTCCGTATGGTCTCTCTCTCATGTATTTTTTATTGTAGTAGTACTCACCAGTCTCATGATTAGTCCATTTTTTCTCTATGACACACTAATTCAATGGGAATTGAGCATTGGTAGCTACTGGTATGTATATTGTTTGTTACATAAAGTGGCTAGGATGCTAGGATGGTCTCCCGCACATTTGTCACACTTTCTCATCCTGAGGTTGTGTCATGTTTAGGTTTTGCCTAACGTCTTGGTTCATTTGTTGTGCTACATTCTTTACTATCTCATTTACATTAGGGATTGGGTGAGGTTCAGCATCTTGTCTTGTGCTAGTCTCACTAGAGTTTCAAGAAACACAATCCGTAATGCTTTTTGAATCTTCCATTACCTAGCCGCCATAGGCCTTACAATTGTTGACTAGGTCTAGCACCTCTCATGACTTGTGAGGCCAGATTTTTTCATGCACCTTCACTTTGTCTCTATCCATGGATATCCTCTTTAAAGAGGCCAAACATCTTTAGTGCAAGAATCATCTCTAGTATTTCTATCTTACTTTAGCAATTTTCTACTGTTTTAACTTGTAATTTCTATTTATCCTTCAAGAAAAAAAAATTATCTTAATAAAAATGAAGGTTCCTTTCTACATCATTTTTATTTTTTAGTTTTTTCCTTACGATTATTTTGTCATATTTTTTTATTATCTCTATGTTCCACTATATTTTATTCATTGTTCTCTATTATCTTCTATTTTGGTATTTTTCAAAATACTTGGATGCTTGCAAGCAAAGTCACGGCTACATGTCATGCTTACATAACACACGAGTGACTCACTTTTGGAAGCATAAGGAAAAGAAATCGGTGTGATCCACCAAGAAGACTTCTGGGCTGTGAGAAAATAGGTTATTTTTTGAAGCTTTGAGCAGTGAGATATGGCCAAAATGGTGAGACCTTATTGGCAACATCATAGTGACTGATTTTCCTACCCTCTTTCTTTCCACTTTTCCACACACACAAACACACCATTGTACTCTCGTTCACCCAACCTTGTAAGAATCCCATCTTCCCTCACCATTGTACATCATTACACCTCAACTAGCACATCAAGTTACCCTAGTCAAAGTGGCCAACCAAATGGCTAGAGGCATCATTTAGGCTTAGTCATCATTTGGTATTTGTGCAAAGAGCCAAGGTGGTGGAGAGAAGGCTTCATCATTGCTACACCCTCAGATTTGAAAATGTTAATTTTGATTAGCACCTAATCTCATCATAATTGAGCTCCTCTTTTTGTATATAAGGAGGCCTATTCTACACACAAGGCGAGAGACACATACAGTGACAAGAGTGTAACATGCTGCTAGAGTGCAAGGCTACACAAACCACCTCTCAAGCCTTGGTGCTTGAGCTTCATGCCTATGCTTGGAGCCTCCGTGGTTGCACATTTGGTCTCTCATGTGTAAGTAATGTCTTGTAATGCCATCTATATGGTTTCCTCATGCCCTATCTCCACAAATCTCTCTCATGGTTCTAATTATTTCTTGTAATAAGTAATGTCCTGTAATGCGAGCTATATGGTTTCCTCATGCCTTATCTCCACAAATCTATCATGGTTCTAGTTATTTCTTATTATGCATGATATTTTGCTTATAACTTGGTGATACAATTAGATCCTAACCATAAAGCTACTCTCTCTCTCTCTCTCTCTCTCTCTCTCTCTCTCTCTCTCTCTCTCTCTCTCTCTCTCTCTCTCTCTCTCTCTCTCTCTCTCTCTCTCTCTCTCTCTCTCTCTCTCTCTCTCTCTCTCTCTCTCTCTCTCTCTCTCTCTCTCTCTCTCTATATATATATATATATATATATATATATATATATATATATATATATATATATATATATATATATATATATATATATATAAAGAATCAAGGTTATGCACTTGGTCAAGAGGGTTTAGCTTTCTTACCCTCTCATAAGATCTTGTGGATTAGTGAGTAATTCTTGAGACTTATACATAGGGTTTTGGTAGAGTTCTCTCTCTCTCTCTCTCTCTCTCTCTCTCTCTCTCTCTCTCTCTCACGTGCGCGCGCGCGCGTGGAAAAAATCATTCCATGTATGCTACTTACTCACTCTCTTGCATCCTAACCGCACACAATCTAGGTGGTGCCCCCTATCATGTTGGCAGATTTGTCCACCCTATTGCTAGTGAGGTTGATCAAAAAGGAGGTGTAGAGCCACCCCTCAAAGGCTCCACATTCTTGTCCTCATTTTTTGTGCCCTCACGGAGGAGGGATATCAAGACCTTTAGTTTACAAATAGCAATCATCTCCTATGGATAAGTGGCTACAAGAGTTTTCTAATTGGAGGACCAATAGAAAGGAAGCATTGGAAGCCTTGAAGACAACCATTGAAGTGCTATAATTGTTAGGTTGCACGGTCATCCCCATAGAGAATTAAGTGTTCCATCTTCTACTAAAATCACAACATTTGTTCATTCTATGCATTGCACACAAAACTTGCAAAGGAGAATGGCTACATGCTGTCAAAAGCAACAATTTGTCAATGAGTGCCAGAAAAGAGGTGAAGAAGGCACATCCATATACTCCATTTATATATACACAATTATTATCACATCAATTGGTTTTAATATTGCACCAAGTTTTAATTCTTCAACACCTCCACCACTTGAGCCCCCAATTTCACTGGCACTAAAGATAAGTTTGTGCAATCTGAAGAGGCCACTATGTGCCAATGGACCCACACTCTTCCTCTTTCTCAATGAGGCAAAGAATCCAATACAGCAATATTGCATGCAAGGAGAAAAGCCACTCCTCAACCTAGGTTCATTTCTCTCTCCTTATCTTGTGCATGATTGTGAAGAGTCTGCTTCTAGCAATGCAGCCACCCTGTTCATCACACAAAGTGATTAATCCTAAATATGTAGCTATGGACCCTAATAGGAATTTTTTCCAAGATTTGACCTTTCTCTAAACCATGTAGTCTATCAAGCCAAACAATTTATCAAGATTATCTAGATAAAAAAATGTTTACCAACAAATTATCATGGCTATGTTTGGCAAACAGAGGCTTGCAGCAGTCAATCATTCAAATTGCCCATTTATCCTTCCTCTTGACATTGTGATGCTTCTTTTGATGTTCTTATTTATATTTTAGTTTGAACCCAGCTATAGTATCCTTTTTTACATTATCTCTGGCAAAAAAAGAACATCATAAAAGAAAAGTTCTTGCAAGCTAGTGTGAGGCTAGAAAGCAATGTCCCTTTTCCACCTTCAATGGAGTTGCATGCAAAGATACCCAAGAGTTCTTAGATTACTTGGATATTTCCTAGTCACTGGCACAATGATGATTCTACAATGTTGCATGGTTTCCACTATTGATGAAGGCCAAGGAAAAATCCCGGTTCAGCACTCTATTGTCAGCAAATAGAGGAGATTGGGCAGGATTAGGGTTTTGTTCTTAGCAAACTTTGGTGGTGGAGACAAAGCCTTTGAAAGTAAGTTGTGTGAATTAAGGCAAGGTAAATTTGTTTGAGTACAATATGTATGAGCTACAATTTTTGGATCTTTGGGAGTGGTGGGTTGCATAGCTAAGATTGGGGAAAGCAGTACCCAATTTTCTCAAGAAAGATTGTTTTGTGGCTAGCATGTGCTCTCCCTAGAGAGAAGATGAATGAGACATTCCCTGTGACTTAGATGGAGGCTAGGGACATAGCCCACCTTAAAGAAAGGAAGATAAGCTACCAAATATAGCAGAGAAAATTTGATAAATAAGAGGAAGGGATGACTCTAGTACCATCAGCTAATGCACCATCAACTCATCAAAGGCAAGGTAATTAATACCAACAAGAGTTGTTGAGTACGATTGCTCATCAATTGCAGGATTTGTCAGTACACCTAGTGCAAGGAGAAAGAGGACCACCACCAAACCAAGAACAAGATAAGGACCAAGGAGGCAAGCCCAAGAATATCACTACTATATTTGTGGTTAAAATGAACATGGTATGTATTATTGTCCATACTCAAGGAGAACTGGTAATTTCAAAGGGACTAGACAACAAGTTTCACCACCAAGGAAAAGACAACAACAAAAAAATCCATTTCCTATCCACAACAAGCGCCACATGTGCAAATACTAAGGCCACTAGTGTAGCCGCAGCCACCATTTCCTATTGCACCTATTCCATCTTTGTCTATACCAAAAGAATAGGATTGTTATATAATCAATTTGTATGCTAGGGGGAAAGAAAAAGAGGAAGAGAGAGGTGAAAGCTTATCAAAGGACAAAGTAAAGGCCAAGGAAGAGGATGTATATGCCACGCCCCTAAAGAGAGCAAGGCAGAGGAGGCAGCTATGAGTAAGATAGGGGAAAGAAGAAAGTTAAAGGAGACTGCATATAGTAGTAGCAAGAGTAAATCAAAGTCTAAACAAAAGATCGCTATTAAAGACTTTGCACTTGGTGATTCTTCTAAACCTTATAATCTAGTTGATGAGGTCTATGTATAGGGACCAACGCTCACTTGGCCCCAGCTTCTTCACTTGGCTCTAAAAGTGCATAGGCAATTGACCAAGATGGTAAGTACAAGGCATGTAAAGACCAAGGCTATGGGACTTGTTTCATGTAAAAACTTGAATGGCATTACACCTGCATTAGAAGCATATATAAAGCGATAAAGAGTCACCAATTTTTATGTTAATTGAGGTTCTCACATCTGTGTCATGAGTGAGAAAACCATGCATCACCTTGGGTTAAAGGTAAATGCAGATGCACCATGCAACGCAAAGATGTCCAAGAACTCAAAAGTGAAGCGTCTAAGTGTGATAAATTCTATTAAAGTCAAAGTATGTGAGATTGAAGTGGAAATTGATCTTCATGTCATGCCAACCAAGGGAAACGGCTATCCCATCATCCTTGGGATGCCTTGGCTAATGGCAAGATAGGACTGGGGTACTCGCATGCTTGAATTGCAAAAATCACACAAAGGAACAAAGAAGAGTGAGGCTTTTCACATTGATCGAAAGGATGGCAAGCATGACTCACTAGACTTAGAAACATCTGTGAATTATTTTAGCTAATCCAACTACATGTCAAAGAATTGGGTTTATTGTGAAGGAAAAATTGTAAATTAATTAAAATAGTTAATCAAAAGATAACTTTGAGCATGTTTGAGGATAGCGCGGTCACAAACCACACTCCGTTCTTGATTCAACAACACAACACACATGTATGAACTAAAAACGGCAAAGGAGAGAGAAAGAGACAAGTGACACTAGTTGAGGGCTGGGCATTTTGGAGTCAACCCCCCCCCCCCCCCCCCCCCCGAAAGGACTTTGTATTAATTGATTCCGAGAGGAATTTCATGCTAATGGAATTGCTAATCACTAATTGATTAGATTTAAGAGATAAACAACTCTATAATTGAATAGTTTTGTGATTAGGCTTTTCTGCACTGCAACAATTGTTGAAATCATTCCCAAAACCTTAAACACCTTGTGGTGATAATATTTGCAGGAAATAAGCAAGATATAGGCGGGAAATTTTATTGAAGCTTAAAAATTAGTAGCTTGTCATTGATAATTAAGCATAATTAGGCATAGTATGTAAAGCATGCATATGGCAAGAGAAACAAGAGATGGAGATTTTCAAGAAGAGCCCGTGTATGTGAAAAACTGATGCCATATCAGCCTTGAAAGAGCCATATCAACCTAGATTGGGGCCCAATTTAGTGTGTGTGGATGGAAGCCTTTGGAGCCCCTTTTTCATGCTTTTTGGAAAGAAAGATAGTTGGCTAGGATCTCGGCCACCATTTTGTTCCTTTCATACCAATTTGGCTGGCCGTCCATGCTCCCCTCTTCTTGCCTTGGCCCACACACTATTCCTACCCACAATCCCTGTACTGATGCGGTCGGACAACATTTTAGCTTATTTTTGGCTTTTGGGACCGTTTTGGACAGCTTTTAATAGATACATTTAATCCAAAAAATCACATTGGAACCCTTGACAGCTCCGATGGCACTTTTACAAAAGTTATAACGTGATTGGAACTCTCTAGCTCACAGATGCATTATCTTGTCCATTATACATAGTTGGTCCTTTTATTATTTTTATTTTCTCTCACTAGAAATGACCAAATCTAGAGAGAGAAAATACATTTAAGTGGATCAAAAATGAAATTTGATGACATTACCCCACTCTTGAAATCATAGTCATCCTTGACTATGATTTTAATTGAGAGAGAGAGAGAGAGAGAGAGAGAGAGAGAGAGAGAGAGAGAGAGAGAGAGAGAGAGAGAGAGAGAGAGAGAGAGAGAGAGACCAAAGAGAGAGAGAATTACATTTGGTAAATTGACTTTTTGCTCAGGTTCCACTTTTAGCACATTTGACATCTTTCCATAGAAGATGACCAATCTACCTAGAACTTGGGAGAAATTTGCCGCAAGTATGTCAATCACATTTAGCCTAGCACCTTCCCGCAGTAGTTTGCAAGGCTACTCACAGTAGTTTGCAAGGCTACTCGATACTCGGGAGAAAAACTGCCATGAGTGTGCAATATTTGGTATGCATCCGCATCACATTTAAACATTAATAAAGAACTTAAAACAATAGATTTCAAAAGAGTAAACCATGTTATTCTTCCTTTCAATTCATTGTTTACATTGATATGAAAACTTTAGGGCATTTTGTACAATTCATTGTAGGTGGCTATAAGTGACATATTATCCTTCAGTTGTGGCTCTTGCATCCATTAAGCATCTTCAAAAGGATAATTCTCAAAGTTAATTAGATACTTACAAAGTACCTTACCATTGCCTAGCACCTTGTCTTCATGGCGAATGATATGCTCAGGCTGCAATATCTCTTTAGGCCCTTCAAACTCTGGAGGATCATCCATCAATGGCTTTTGTAGAGGATCACCTTTGTAAGATTTGAGTAAGCTTACATGAAAAGCATTATGGATTGGCCAATGACAGGGAATCTTAAGTTGAGAAGTTGTTTCATTGATTAGCCGTAAGATTTAGAATGTTTCATAATACCTGCGTGCTAGTTTAGCATAATACTTTTATCCATTGTATGACTTAGATGATCTTTTGGAAATTTAAGAAGAACCCAAACATTTGTGCTAAAGTGCACAGTGCACAGATTGTCTATGCTTATTAGAAGCAGCTTTGTGATTTTTCTGCACAATAGAGATAGCTTCTTTGATCTTAGCAAATGCATCACGTAAGTCATGACTAAACTCATCAGCAAAACAAAAAATATATTTCCATGCAAAAGTCAAGTTGAGTGCTCGCTAGTTGTTGTGTCTCCTGCGTACCACCCTCTCTTCACCATTGTTGTGCCCCCCCCCCCCCCCCCCCCTCTCTCATTGTCGCCCCCCTGCCCCTCCCTCCT
Organism: Adiantum capillus-veneris; assembly: GCF_014529385.1. NCBI lineage: Eukaryota > Viridiplantae > Streptophyta > Polypodiopsida > Polypodiales > Pteridaceae > Adiantum > Adiantum capillus-veneris. Next base: position 50,432,560 of record NC_140948.1, on the reverse strand, counting down.
TGCACTCACCTTTGGCGCTCCCTCCTCCTTCAATCCTTGCCTTTGCTACCCTCACCGCCCCCCCCTCCCCCCCTTCATCCATTGTTCTCTCGCATTTGTGAATTGTCAAGGGCTATCCCCTTGATTGATCAATTCATCGTCTTCTTCATTGATTGCAATAGACACAAATGGCAACTCCTGCTCCATCTCAAAGGGACGATCATGAAGCCCCATTGATCCTCCCTGTGGAGTTGACCCTTTCACTTGTTGTCACGCCATAGGAGCAAGCAATCTTAGTAGCCAAAATGGAGCATCTTTAGACCTCTTTGGTTATCCGCAAAGAAGTTGGCACTCATCCAAGTAGAGGGGAGGTTTTGTGGCCTACTTCAAACTAGACTTGTTGTTGATGTCGGGAAGATCTTACACGTTCAAATTTTGTGAAGGGGATACTACCTAATAGAGTTTGAAACCCCAAAAATGACCTCCAAGGTGATAGTTATGAGCCCACTCAGCATTTGGGTGGCACAAGTTTACCTTAGATGGTGGCATCATGGATTTGATCCTGCCACAAATGTACTAGAAGAGGAGACAAACCTTCCCATTTTTGTCTGCCTCTCGGGCTTATGTTGTGAATACCTGCCCTTGCTCCCTAGGATTTGGTCCATGATTGGTACAAACTTGAAGTCTCCACCTCGTCTTCTGTGGTGGCCAAGGTGGCAGGGTTACCATTTCAATGGGTCTTAGTCCGCAAGATGCACACTCTCCCAAAAGAGATCTTGCTCCCCAAAGTGAGTGGTGTTCGGTTCAATTAACAAGTAGAGTACTCAAGTCTCCCAAACCAATGTTTTATTTCTAGACAAATAAGCCATTTGCAAAGGCCTATCCATGGAAGAGAGTTGACCCATCCACTCGACCTCAGCCCCCTTGAGCTGAGTGCACACCAAGATCCAAAGTCCCCCCCACAAGGTCTCAGGGTGTTCCTAGTGCCCCTACTATGGCATCTCCAAAGGGCCGTAGATGATGGTTGCCAGCAAGTCTGTGGCCACCATTGTCAGGGTTAGGCTCAGCATGCCGGTCACACTAGTGGCCGCCCCATAGTATTTTGCTAGGAATGGGCTCATATAGAAAACCACTTTGATCCATTGCAGTAGGACACTTGCCCATACCCCCCCTCTTTCTTCCCTTCAACTAGAGGGCTTGCTTCTACATTCTCCCCCTCCACTACCATTGACATCCCCCTTCCCAGCCCTCCAACACCCCACCCTCCCCTTCCCATGCATTTGTGCATCCCCTGTCCCCAGCCCATCCCTCTTCCCCAACCTCCTCGACCTTGTCAAACTCGCCTAGGAGGAGCATTGAGCTGTCTCTTGCTGCACAGTGCTTTTTGGTGTGGTGAGTACTCTGGCTCATGAGAGCCAACCTTCTTTTTGTCCCCCTCTTTTGGTGGAGACTTTGGCCTTTGGGGAGATCCACGGAGTCCTTTGTTTCTTTGACCTTAGCAGACAATGGGATCCATTCAGCTATGCCTTTACTTGTTTTCTTAGTGATCCCCACACTGATCTTGAGCTTGCTTGCTTTTGAGTGCATGGTTTATTTCTTTCTGCACAAGGGACAAAATCCCTTGACTCAGCTGTGGGCTTCTCTTTCCCACTTTGTGGCAAGGACCACTAGGACTAGACGCTGGGTTCTACATTTGGTTGGTTGGTTGCGGACACAAAACACCATATTAGAGAGTTTGAGACTTTAAAGCCAATTTGGGACTCACCAATGTCTTGAAGATTTGGCCATATGGACAAATCTAAAATTGTTTTTAAAGATCAAACCCTTCCACAAGGGAGTACTTGAAATGGTCTTTCAAGCCATGCTCTCAAAAATTTGGCTAAGATTTAACCATGTGGTCAAATCTTAAGATTGTTTTGAAAAGGGGAATTGGGAAATTTCCAAATTCGCTAATATGGTGTTACAAGCTTTGGAGTTACCACACAGGAGAATTTGGGATCATAGACTTAGTCCAGACCTTGTGTCCATTGGCCAAGTTTATAGTCCCTTTGCCATATGTATCAGTATGAATACACATTATTATTCATTTCTTTGTTGATGCACATTGTATGTTGTTGATGAGTGCGCACCGTGGAAGGGATGCAATGACTAAGAGATTAGGGTTTCAAGAGAGGGGAGAGAGAGAGAGAGAGAGAGAGAGAGAGAGAGAGAGAGAGAGAGAGATAGATAGAGAGAGAGGTAGAGTTTTCATGGAGCTTCTTCTCACACTATGTGTGAGCTCCTTATTGTTCTATATTATCAATAAAAGAATGAGATTAGGTATAGTGGAGCGGTTAGCTTGTGATGGTAATGACTTAATGGCCCTTATCCCCAACAACCTCCCACTTAAAGGCCAAAGTGCCGATAAGTGGAGAAAGGGGTAAGTACAGTATGATAGCTATACCCAATACCCATCAAGTCACGACAAGATGCAAAATGCTCAAGAGGTAAACCCTTTGTGATAAGGTCAGCAGGGTTGTCATGTGTGTGTACCTTGACAAGCTCGATGCACTTGTCCTACTTGATTTCAATGTGCTTTCCCTTTGCATGAAACTCAAGATTTTGTGCTAGTTAAATAGCACTTTGACTGTCACAATGCAACATCAAAATCTTAGCATTAATGCCCAAATCTCCCACTAGACAAGAAATCCAAATAGCTTATTTGCAAGCTTTAGAGGCGGTCACATATTCGGCCTTAGTGGTTGATTGGGCAATGCAATCTTGTAAGCAAGATCTCCATGATATTGCACCCCCATCAAATGTGAAAACATAGCCACTCATGGATCTTCTATTGTCCACATTCCTTGCATAATCAGCATCCGTGTATCCTTTTACACATGCCTCCTTGCTCCAAAAACATAAACAATTTTCCTTTGTAATGCTCAAATATATCTCATCACTCCTTTCACTGCCTCCCAATGCTTCTTAGCAAGATTAGAAATGTATCTGCTAGCTACTCCCACTACAAATGCAATGTCTGGACATGTAGAAATCATGGTGTACATCAAGCTACCAACAACAAATGGGTGAAAGCATGTTAACCTGTCGCGCTTTTTGTGCTAGTTAGCAGTTTCAAGTTAGCACATCTTCGAAAAGTTGGGCGTCCGGTAGATTTTTTACAAATAATATCAAAATTTGTCGGAGGTTGTACATTTGTATTCCTTGATTCAAGTGCTTTCTATTGATATATCATATGTCATAGATCTTGGAGATGTAGCTCAAGTTATTGTACTAGTTAGCATATGTCAAAATTGTGCTAGTTATCATTGTCCGGGACATGAAAAAGCATGACAGGTTAACATGCTTTCACCCAAATGCATAAGGACCTTTGACCATTTTAGCCTTTTTCTCCTTTGATTTAGGACAATCAAATTGGCTAAGTTTTACATATGAGATAATGGGCCACTAGATACCTTCCTTCTCTCCATATTAAAACATTGAAGTACATGGAAATGCACTCAGTCTAAGATGAGTAAATGAATTTCTTCCTTCTATTTTTGACAATCCACATACCAAGATAAGTGATTGGCTTCTCTAAATCCTTCATGTCAAAATTCTTATACCACTTTGATTTCAATGCATCTATCTCACTGGTACTTTTCTCGGTGATAAGCATGTTTTTGTCTACATACAAGATCGATATCAAAAGATTACCATCAATAGCCTTTTTAGTGTAGAGAAAATGATCTTTGTCACTCCTTCTAAAACCTTGAGACCGCATAGAAGCATCAAACTTATTGTACCATCGACGGGATCCTTGTTTTGTCCCATAGAGAGCCTTTTTAAGTTTGCAAACCATCTTTTCCTTGCCTTCAATAACCAACCCTTGTGGTTGTTGCAGATAAATGTGTTCATGAAGATCCCCAATGTGTAAGAATGTCGTTTGACATCCATTTGAACAGACTTCATATCTTCAACGGCTACTAATTCAAGCACTAAGAAAAAAGTAGTGATCTTCACAACTGGTGAAAAGTTTTCATCAAAATCAACACCCTTTTGTTTCTTAAAACCCTTGGCATCCAATCTAGCCTTGTACTTTGGCTGATCTCCAATGGAAGCAATCTTCATTTATAGACCCATCTGCAAGGAAGAACGTTCATGCCCTCTTTCAAAGGTGCCAAAGTCCCAAGTGTCATTCTTCTTCAAAGAATTCATCTTAGATTGCATAGCCAATTTCCACTAAAGCTTATCATCATCAAACATAGCTTCATTATAGCATGAAAGCTCACCACAATCTGTCAACATCACATAATTAAGAGATGGAACAAAACGTTTAGGAGGATGACAAACCCAAGTAGATATCCTTAGCTCAGGCACATTAGGTTTTACAACTTTGTCTTCTAACACAGGAGGGTTTTCCACTTGTGGTGATTGTTGTGCCCACTTGTGGTGATTGTTGTGCAGGTACATGAGGTACTCTATTATGCATCATCCCATCCTCTTGAATCACCACGTGTCGAAATTCAACAGTAGGTATAGTTTTCATATGCATCTTTTTGCTCATTGAAGTACACATCATTACTTCAAACAATATTTTTGGCTTTAGGATCCCAAAGGTGATATCCCATTTCACCAGACTCACCATAACGTAAGAATATACATTTCCTTGACTCAGGATCAATCTTGCGATGCATATGCTCAAGAACATGGAAAAATGCTTCACAGCCAAAACTCAAAGTTGTTCATAAGAATTAACCTTCTTAGACCAAAGCATCTCTGGAACTTTCTCATCCAACACATGATTAGGTGACCTATTGATGAGATGAACTGCAGTAGCATCTGCTTCTGCCCAAAACCTTTCGGGTAGATTGGCATTAGAAAATATAGATTTGATTTTCTCTACTATTGTTCTATTCATCCTCTCTACAACACCATTTTTGGAGGATTGTAAGGATCATTCAACTCATGTTTGATTCCTTTTGAATCAAAAAGTTTTGAAAAGACTTTGAAATATATTCCCCACCATTGTCAATGCGTAAGCACTTGAACTTCTTTCCACTTTGAATCTCAACTAACGAGACAAACTTTTTGAATGCATCAAGCACTTGTTCCTTGTACTTAAGAGGATAAATCCAAACTTTACAAGAATAGTCATCAATGAATGTGGAAAAATAAGAAGCACCCCCTAATGAGACACTAGGCATAGGACCACAAATGTCATTATGTATCAACTCTAAGCGCTCACTTCTTCTATAGCCAATTGGTTTATGAGGAGTTTGTGTTTTCTTACCATACAAACAATGATCACACACCTTAAAAGTAGAATAATCAATAATACGCCCTGACTTTGTTAGTGCATAAGCACTTCACCTTATTTCCACTCGAGTTCTCAACTGATGAGACATACTTTTTGAATGCATCAAACACCTGATCCTTGTACGTAAGAGATAAATCCAAACTTTGCGTGAATAGTCTTCGATGAATTTGGAAAAACAAGAAGCACCCCCTAATGAGACACTAGGCATACGACAACAAATGTCACTATGTATCAAATCTAAGCGCTCACTTCTTCTATAGCCACTTGTTTTGTGAGGAGTTTGTGTTTTCCTACCATACAAACAATGCTCACACACCTTAGAAGTAGAATAATCAAGACCCAGTAAATAACCCAAACAAGACAATGGCCTCATTCCCTTTTCACTCGTATGACCTAGCCAGCAATGCCACAAAGAGGTGTTTGGCTGCTCGGCTATACATATAGCATTTTTCTTAACACTAGCAACATGTAGAGGGTAAAGAGTTCCATGTTTGAAACCCTTTTCCACAATCAAAGAACCCTTTGACAACTAAGAAGCATTTGCAAAAGAGTTATGATAAACCCCATCATCAAATTTCCTAGTGCTAATCAAACTTTTTGCCAACTTTGGAACACGTCTGCTGAAATTATTCAAATTGAAGTGACAACCATTAGCAAACCGCAATTGTACATCACCTGTGCCAACTATGTCACACGCATAATTTTTTCCAAGATGAAATAAACCTTTCCTTGAAGCATCATAAGTAGAAAACCATTCTCTACATGGAGTAACATGATATGATGCACCAAAATTAATGATCCAACTTTAGAAGGTAGTATTGGAACTTGCAACTCAAACATCATAGTCAAGAGATGATAAGAGCAACACATCTTCATGTGATTCCATTGTGTTTGCTTCTTCAATCTTCAAAGATGAAGCTTTCTGTTCACCTTTGTCTTGAACTTGCTTATCTTTAGCTTTCCTTTGCTCTCTCTTCCATCTAAACAATCCTTTTGCATATGACCTAGCTTATTGCAATGGTAACACTTTATGCCATGAGTGACGAGAACGATATTTGCTTCTTGATTTTTCTATATCTACAGATTCCTTTCTTAACTATGATCTACCACAAACATTACAAGTAGTAGAACCTTTCCCACGATAATTGTTTTCCTGTTCATCTCTTTAGTCAAAAAAGAACTAGCAACCTTCTCCATGGTTAGTTCATTCACTGTAAGACTTTTACTAACTGCCGTAGGAAAAGTATCCCAAATTTCTCGCAAAGTGGTCAACAAAAAAATAGCTTTTAGGCTATCATTAAGAGGAAACTTTTGTGAAATCAATTGACTAAAAATTGCATTCAACTCATTCAAGTCATCTGACACTAAACTCCCTTCTTTCATGCGACAATCAGCAAGTTTCTTTAGCTAATAGACCTGTGATGTAGCACTAGTTTAATCATAACGATGGCACAAACACTACCATAATGCACAAGCACCTCCTTCAACATCTTCGACATTGTAGTACACAGCCTTAGACAATGATAATTAAATGGTAGACTTAGCTAGCTCATCTAGCTCTTCCCATTCTTCCGCATCCGTGTTCTCGAGTTTGACACCTTGAAATTTTATGGGTTTTACCTGTTTCTTTTGAACCAAAACATTCATGATTTGCTTCTTCCAATAAGAAAATTTGTTTCCAACAAACTATCAATGTTAAGCATAGCGGTATCCAAAGAAGAAGAAGCCATACTGTCACTAAAAAATGGCAAGAATAATCTTGACAAAAATTCAGCAGAGTTTCAACTATAAATTGAGTAAAGGCTCAACCAAAAAATCCAATAGAAGCACAAGAGAATGACTGGCAAGATAAAGAGATGTTTAAGAAATCATAGTCATGAAATTCATGGGAAGAAATTGTGGCAAAAATTCCCTTATAAGAGGAATAGAATCTCAAATCCCAAATGTCATAAATCAAGAATAAGCAATATCTGCTAGCATCTCAATAATAAGAGTCAAGAATCAACGCATCTCTCAATGCATACATATCATGAACACATATGTCGAGGACCTATGTCCATTATCATACATGTCCTATGGGCGAGGCCATGATAAGGGGAGCTCCAACAACCTAATCCACCTTGCACTAGGTAACCCAGCCCCAGTGTTCGACTTCAAAAAAACCTCATGCATGACCCTCACAAAAGGTTAAGCAATGACACGACTATAGTCAAGTCTCAAAAATGACTATCTTTCAAACCAATTCTCAAAAATGGCCGGGACTGTCATATTAACCAAGATGGCTCCACAAATGCGTACGTAGACAGTATCCTCAACACCATGCATCAAAGTGATAAAAATCTTGCGGTTTTGCACTATCAACATAGATGAGCTCAATAAGCATAATCCAAACGCATTTGTTTCCTTCAAAATCCACGCATAAACTTTTGTTATGTATGCTGAAAATCCCTAAGAAGATCATCCACGCATTGAACGAACGAAGTATGAAATACGCATCCCACTTCCAATAACTCTTCACAAGAAAAGCATCTGCAACTTCCTGAACACCCTGCAGGCAATCATCCAACATCTCCCAAACCGTTTACAATTTGCAAAAACTTCCTTTTGCAAAGTTGTAGATCTCTAAAAAATGATCCTGAGGCAGAATGTTTCACAGGTCAAAATAGATCTTAAAAATCTGCAGTTGTGTACCCTAGTTGTGCAAGAAATCTGGTAAATGTACAACAAAATCAATGTTGAATTTGAGAGAACTTTCAGCTAGAAAGTTGTAGACCACCATGTTTCTGTACAGAATCGTGTGAATCTAGCTAAAAATCAACCTCTTCTGGTGCAAAACAGTTCTAAAAATTTCACACCTTCACCGCAATCTCCACCACAATGTCGTCGTGCTCTCTGCAATCACCATGAGCTTTGATACCAAATTTAGATGAGTACACATCATGGAAAGGATGCAAGGGCTAAGAGATTAGGGTTGAGAGAGAGAGAGAGAGAGAGAGAGAGAGAGAGAGAGAGAGAGAGAGTTTGGGTGGAGCTTCTTCTCATACTATGTGTGAGCTCCTTATTGCTCTGTATTATCAATAGAAGATTTAGATTAGGGTTAGTGGAGAGATTAGCCTGTGATGGTATTGTTCTAATGGCCTTTATCCTCAACATATGCCTTGATATATATACATCCATAAGGATTCTTGGGTGGAGGATGTGGCTACGAGGATTGCACATGTAGCCTGGACGCTTCTGGGACATGCAATGTTGGATAGACTATTTTCGAGAGATTTTCGGTCACTCGGATGTGGACTATTCCCCATCCAAGCCAGCTTCAGATATAGCTTTTTTGGTTGCTACAGCTATCTTGGCTTTCTCTTAGTGACCCCATGAGGATTGTCTCATGGAATGTGAGGGATTGGGAGGTCCCTAGTTTGTACCACAGAGAGGTAGACTGCAGCAAGATATTTATTGATGCCTTGTTGGGGGTATGATAGATGTGCTCATTCTTCAGGAATATCACTTGAGTGAGGGCAGCATTTGGCATTGTGGTCAGGTCTTACAAGGTTGCTATGAGACTTTTGGGTCAGCAACCTTTGGTTCAGAAGACATTCAAGGTGGTGTATGTATGACTATTGTGGACTCCTGGTAGTAGGTCATTGTGGGTAGAGGTATCATTGAGCCAAGTAAGGCCTAGTGGATCACCATGCAGGTTCAAGGTAGCCTTGTAGGCTTCTTGAACGTTTATGCGCCCAAACGAGTTAGTGTATGGGCTAGATTTTGGTTGCAAATTTTGGAGTCATTTTCCCAAGCTAAGTAGTGGTGCATTGGGGGTGATTTCATTATGCTTGAGGACCTTGCAAACAACATTGGTGGCATCCATGCTACTCTTCATGGAGCAAAGTTAGTATCTTGGGAGAGGCTATGTATGTTACTGAGGATTGTGGATGTATGGAAGCACCCATGTTTTTTTAAGACCTCCGGTAGCATGTCCTTCTCTTGAACAAACCGTAGAGTAGGTGGGGCCAACCTTTCTTGGATAAATTGTTTTTATGCTAGTGATGTTATCTGTAGTAGGCGTAGCAAAATTTTCATCCTGGCACCAGTGGTTCTCACGTTGTCAAATAGTCATGGGAGTAGCAATCATGTGCTTTGCATTCGCGAGAGGGATTTTTTGGATTCAGAGTTCAGAGCCTAGGTTGCGCCTCTTTAGATTGAGAGCTTGGACTTTCCAAGGGACCCGGCACCTTGTGCAGCCATTGGCCTTGTGAAGTTGAGTTGCTTCTTTTAGCACTGGTCTGTGTTTTGTTTAGTTGCAGACCAAAAGGGTGAGGAGAGGCTCAGACAAGGCATTGCTTCCCTTAAGAGGATGTAGGAGAGCCACCTAGATAGTTCTTGGATGCATAGTTGATTGTAGTAGGCTTGATAGAAGCTGATCACTATCAAGGAGTTCCGGCATGAGTATTCCTTTCATCGTCAGTTGTCTCGGTGGACTCAGTACAATGATAGAGTGACTGGGATTTTTTTGAGGTGGTTGGCCCTTGACACTCCCACACTAGTGCTTGCCATCCGAGAAGGTTGGTCGGATCCATTTCCATAGACCTAGAGGAAGCATCTTAGAGGAACGTTATTCAACAATCTACATTCTATCAATTGATAAGAGGAAGATTGTATCATTTAGGATCTCGTAGCATCTTAAAATTATGCATTAGTCTTGAGGAGTATGAATGATATTTGGCAAAAGCACATATACCAACCTGTGCAATTCACTGCTTGAAAAACAAAACATATCATCACTTGAAACAATCAGGGATATATTGGCCAGATATGCGTTCAAGTGTTGATAATTTTGTGGGTAGCTATGTAAAATGTCAATCAAAGCAGCCAATAGAGCATGCCACAATATTTCAAGTAGCAATCTCACCTCAATGGAGTCAATACATTGATGACTTCTTGCTCATTAGAAAGTACCCTGAGGACATCACAAGAGCACGACAAAGAGCAATTGCAATTGAAGCTCGTGAATTTATGATTATTGAAAATCGACTCTTCAAGAGAGGAAAAGATAATCAGCTATCTAAGAATATGTGCAGCTGGGAAAGCGTATTTGCCTATGCTAGAGCAAGCACACTGAGGGATAAGTGGAGGCCATTTTTCACGTGACAAGACAATAAAAAGTATCTTGATTGCAGGAATATGGTGGCCTGCATTACATATGAATGATGAAAAATACGTAAAAGAGATGTGATGATTGTCAGCGCACCAAAGTGCATATAAAAAAAGACAAGATGCTTTTACGGACAATGATGGGAGCAAGAGATTTTGCTAAGTGGGGAACTGATTTGGTTGGACCCATTTCACAACCTGCGTATAGAACTCATACCCAATATATCATTGTTTCCACAGACTATCTGACAAAATGGATAGAAGCTAAAGCCACACAAAAAGTAGATGCAAGGACCATTGCATAGTTTTTTCATTAAAATATCTTTGTATGATCTGGATTACCAATTGAAATTTTCAATGATAGTGGCACACACTTTCTCAATGAAGTAGTTGAGTATTTATTATAAGAATTTATGGTAGCTCATAAAAAGTCTACTCCTTATCACCCACAAGCTAGTGGATAGGCTGAGGCTACAAACAAGACCTTATGCACGGTTTTAACAAATATTTTTTGGATTCAAGGAAATATTGGGACCATAAATTGCACTCTACACTTTGGGCATATAGAGTAGCATACAAAACTTCTATTTTAACGACACCCTATAACATGGTTTTCGGTCTTAATGCTCTCTTACCCATAGAATTTTTAATTCCCACATTGAGAGTAGCCAAGAATCTAGAATGGACGGCGGGCCATGAATTATTTTCTATAATACATGACCTTGAAAAGATATATGAGCATTGCTTGAGGGTAGTAGCTTCAATCCATGCTCAAAAAAAGAGGCAAAAAGAATTTTTTGATAGGCATGTGCAAACCAAAGAGTTTAAAACAAGAGACTATGTCCTTGTTTATACTTTAAAATAGCATGCAAAAAAAATAAAGAAGCGAGGGATGGGACCCTTTGTGATTAAAAATCTATCACTAAGTGGGGCTCAAACTTGCAACATTGGATGGAGTATAGATTCCCAATTGGATTAGTGGTTGTCGTCTGAAGGAATATCATCTACCACTAGCCCAAGACGTTCTCCAACAAATACATCAAGAAAACAAACAAACAAAAGAAAAAAAAGGTTTGTGGATTTGGACTTTTTAAAGTATATTCTTTAATTTTCTTCAAAAAGTAATAATAAAACATCCAAAAAAGCGATTGGAAATTTACAAGCAAACACTAAAATGTGATTTGAAGACAGAGGCCCACAAAAAGATTGGAAATTTTTGAAGAGACTGAAAATTTGGCCCCTTTGAGGTGGCTAGCAGCTGCAAACAATAAAAATTTTGTAATATGGACATTTGAAGTCCGATTGCGGAACTTAAAGATTTCTAAGAATTGTAACATGTGCAATGGGGAAAATAGAATCAAAATAAAGACTTGGGATTGGGGAGCACTAGGCACATATACTAACATAGGGGTATTTTCTATTTCATTTCGTTTGAACTCCCTGAGAGAAATCCTTCTGCGCATGAGATTTCTAGATCTCAGTATATTGACGTGCAAAGTGATGTCTCTACCCTTGTGCTAAAATTTTACCTTCCTCTTTGGAAATTTGAGAGAGGTTGCCATATGATCAAACCATGGCACTCCAAGCAATACATCCTCATTCTTGAGTGGAGAGATGAGAAAGTCTTCGTTGTCCACACACCCTTATACATGAAGCCTTAACTTCCCAATCAAAGGATTGACTGGGGTGCCAAGGCCTTCATCAGGAGCATGTGTTTCTCCCATCTCATGAGCATGTATCCCTAGCTTTGATGCTAATCCCACATATATGTAATTGTGTATGGAATTGGAGTAAAAGATGATGACTTACTCTTTCTCTCTCACTATGACCCATGCATAGCTTAAGGGACTTCCTTGTGGGAGACCACACTCTTTTTGAACATTAGACATTGCAATTTGAAGGGGTTCCCTCTTTGCATGCTTTTGAGGGAATGCATGGTAAGAGTGACCGTGTTCACTGCATTTGAAGCATTGGTTATCCTTGCAATAACCCTCAATATCTTTAGTACCTTGGTAGCCTTGTTTGTCTTTGGGCTTATCACTTTTGGTAGAAGTGAATGCTTGTGATTGTCTCTCTTTCTCTTGAGGCTTCTCTTGTAATAGACGGATAGCTCACAAATACATCAAGCCCATCTAGAATAGAAGCTAAAAAGAATATCAAGGGATATTCTGGGAGTTACAAATAAAAGGAGAAGTTTCTTAGGAATTTTGGAAATTTTAGGGGTATATTGAGAAGTTAGTCCTACCTTAGGGGTATTTTGGTAATCTTAGACTACCATCTAGGGCCAAACAATGCTAGCAAAGATATTAAGGATCATCTAGTATGCACCTTCCTTGCGTGTTGGTCTAATTTATAGTTTCTAGAAATTAGGTAGGGCAAGTCTGGATATTAATTCTCCCTCACATTCTATGTGATATCTTAGTATCATAATTGTTCTAGGTTTTAATCCTATCTTAGCATCCAACTAGACTCGCACAATCCACCGTGCATGCCAAGTGTTACGGCATAAGCCGCACAATGTGCTCCTGCGGTCCTACGAAGGTCTTGACATTGCGGACTAGGAGTCATGCGGCTTTGGGACAGTTCTTCATAGGACATCATGGGACAGGATGGGGTTTTGCACTGTTCCTGATCTGCGCTAGAGCAGCGGTTGTATATGGGGGGCATACCTGTCTTTGGGGATATCTCGAATATTCATGTTATCAATACATCTTCTCTCTCTTGTACTGTGTGTCCGGTTGCATATCAATGAAGAAGACGATGTTCTATTTCTGTAACTTGTCTTCTGTTCTGCCTTCCTGTGTTTTGATGTTCATATAATGTAAAGGCAATTTGAGGGTAATCATTCCCTAATGCTTATTGCTCCTCTACGGCCAATAGCCATTGATGCGTGATGGGAGACCTGCGGTGAACATGCATGCGCACTAGGTCGCAGGGTCCTCCTGACCCTGTGGTTCCAATTGTGGGGAGACGTCGGAGGAGAGGCGGTTCGGATGAATTCATTTTTTCTACACCGCAGGCTAAGGAACATGTATCTCCATCACCAATTCCGGTGCGTGGTAGACGTATTCGGTGTGCGCAGCGTACTCCACATAGTCAGTCATGTCCTCCTGCTGTGCGTTCACCCTCACCCGACCATGTTGATCCACCACCATCGCCGAGAAGCAGTCCTGGGGTTTCACTGCTATTTTCCCCACCTTCTAGTGTTCATCAGCTTTTTTCAGGAGGAAGTACAGTTGGGCAAAGGACGATGGCACAGCCTAGATTAAGTATAGCCGTTTTTGAGGTCTTTCAATGAAAGACCGTGATGCACATTTGTGCCAATTTAATAAACTGTATGGATTGAATCATCCTGGGGTGGTGATTCATCTTCATCAACAATCAGTGTTTGAATCTACACTTTCCGGGAAAGCTGCCAAATGGTTGTCAGAATACCCTGATGATCACTTTCAGACATATGACAAAGGGTCCAGAGCGTTCTTGAGACGGTTCAAAATGGAAAAAATGGTCCCTCAACATTCGAAAAATCTTCGTACGCTGCGTCAAAAGTCGTTGCAATGGAAAAAATGGTCCCTCAACATTCGAAAAAGCTTCGTACGCTGCGTCAAAAGTCGTTTCCAGTGGAGGGTTATGCTACAAAATTCCGGATACTTTTGCAGCGAGGCACAAAGGCCAGCAACCGAGGTGTTGAATGATTATTTTCTGCAAGGACTCAATAAGGATCTCAGAACTGCTATGGCAATAGTGGATAAGGTAACTACTCCAGTGGATAATGTAATTGCAAGAGATGTTGTAGCAGGAGAAGCTTTTGAGGATAAAGAATCCCCAAAGAAATCAAAGAATAAAGAGAAAAATAAATCTCATCGTAAGTCTAAGGAAAGTGCCAGTGATACTTCGGAGTCGGAGACTGCAGACTCAGATTCCTCAGACTCAGGCAGTAGCAATTTTGGGAAAGAATCGGAGGAGGCACCTCAGAGAAAATCCCAGCGTCAAGGTAAAGGTGTTCCATCCGGGTCGTTGGAATCTGCTCCAGTGGTTAAAAGTCTGAAGGAACTATGGTGTACTCAGTGCAGAAATCCGGGACATGCCGCTCAAGAGTATGCAATGAGTCAAAAATGGTGTGCAATCTGCACGGCCAACACTCATAATACAGTGGAATTCTATTTTAATGGTCAGGGTCGTAGGATTCGGGATTCTTCTACATGGAACCCACCACAATCATTGCAGGGACAAGAGCCTCTACATCAACAAAGTACTATTAGATGGAGGTGCGGGAGTAAATATTATTACTCAAGTAGCTCGTGAGTGTTTTGGACTCAGTGATTGGGAACCTGCACCCTTTGTAGTCCGTATGGCAGATCAAAGACGAGTGCAGCCAGTAGGATTACTCCGAGGCATTGTCCAGGATGTCGCTGGCTTATCTTTTGTTGTTTCTTTAGTAGTCTTGAATATTGAGGATCACAGTCAGGATTATCACATTATTTTGGGGAGACCATGGTTGCGACAAGCTAGGGTAAAGCATAATTGGGAGGCAAATATGCTTAAAGTTAAAAAGGGTCGCAGGAAAGTTTGGGTGATGTTGGAAACATGCAGGCAGCATGGCCTATGTGATAGCAGAGACAGTAAATATGGTGGAAGGATTAGAAGAGGAGAAATTTTTGAAGGCTAACCCGGATTTAGTTTCTTTATATCTTGCAGACATTTCTATGATTTCAAACGGGAAATGTTTAGGGGCTTCAAGAATTTCACCAGAAACAGGAGTGCAATAAGAAGCTTTGCCTAGTCCCGAATCATTGGAGGACATTATTAAGCAAGACATGCGTTTGAAGCACAAATGGAATTAGTTACAAGGGTGAAGTAAGATGAATTGGAGAAGGTCTTTCTAGGAGGGCAAGCGGAGTCTCAGCCCATTTATATCAATAAGCAGCTTGAGGCAAGTTTTTGAGGAGACTTGATTATTTACTGAGACTGAATTTAAGGATGTTTTCGCATGGGAATATGCGGATATGCAAGGATTGGATCCAAAGTTTTATCAATATATCATTAATCTAAAACCAAATGCGCTGCCAGTGAAGCAACATTCATATAGGATGAATCCAAATGTGGCAAAGCAAGTTAAGGTGGAAATTGATCGTCTCTTGAAGGTGGGTTTTATTACCCCCATTGATAATCCCGAGTGGATTTCCCCCATTGTGGTGGTACCAAAGAAAAACAAGCAAATTCGTATTTGTGTGGATTATCGGAAGCTGAATGCAGCTACTGTTCCGGATCCTTTTCCTCTTCCATTTCTAGATTCTATTTTGGATGATGTGGTAGGACACGAAATGTATACTTTTTTGGATGGATTTAGTGGATATAACCAAATTCGAATGGCGTTGCGGGATCAGCCCAAAACAGCTTTTACTACAACATGGGGTGTTTTTACATGCACAGTGTTGTGGTTCGGATTAAGGAATGAGCCCTCAACTTTTCAAAGGGATATGTTTCAAATTTTTGGTCCCTATTTTGACAGATTTTATGGGAGTTTTTCTGGATGATCTGTTTTGGGAGCGCATTTAGAGCATTTGAAGCAAATGCGGTTATGCTTTACGAAATGTCGAGAGGTGAAACTCAACTTAAATCCCTCGAAATGTCCATTTGCAATTAGAAATGGAAGTTTATTGGGGCATATAATCTTTGAGGATGGCATTTTCGTGGATCCGGATAAAATAGCCGTAATTATGGAAGCGCCTCTGCTCGGTGAATTCGAAACAGTGTCAAGTCTTTCTGGGCCAAGCTCATTGGCATGGGAGGCATTTGAGGTTTGTCGTGCATTCGGCAATCCCTATTAATCACACAATCCATGCTAAAGATTTTGAATGGACGCAGGAATGTGATCTAGATTTTCAGAGATTAAAACTTCAGCTGCCCAAAGCTCTGATTATGATCCCTCCAAATTGGGGTCAGGATTTTCATATATTCGTGGATGCTTCTAATCGGGCAATTGGCAGTGTGCTCATGCAGGAACAAAGTCAAGGGTGGTTTTGTTATGTCTATTATGCCAACAGAAGATTATAATCCGCAGGAATGAATTATTCAATGACACAAAGATAATGTTTAGGGATGATTTATTGAGTGAAAAAATTCTAGCATTATCTGTTGGGCCGGCGATTTTTCTTTTATGTGGACCATTTGGCTCTTCTATATCTAGTGCGCCAACAAAATTTAACAGGAAGATTGGCCAGATGGGTGCTCTTGTTGCAGGAATTTGATTTTAAGGTTATACATCATCCAGGAGCCCAGCATGTGGTGGATGACTACCTATCTAGGCTAGATTCCGGTGAGCCGCCGACGGGGGTGGCTGATCAATTTTTGGATGCTTCTCTCTTTTTAACAAGAGCTGTTGCGGAAGATATTTCAGCTACGCAACAACCTAGAATCATCCCCAGCATTCCATGGACTTGGTATGAGGAGATGTTTCATTTTCTCAAAAGTGGGGAAATGCCTTCATTCTTATCCAGTCATCAAAGGAAACGAATGTCTATTAGAAGCACGAATTTTGAGATTATCATGCGAAAGCTGTATTATCGCACGATTGCAGAGGTCTTGCTGAAATGTGTTCTACCACAAGAACGGGAATCGATTTTGGAGGAAGTCCATACTGGCATTGCAGGGGGCCACTTTGCAGCATTGATCACAACTAGGAAAGTTTTACAATCAGGATTATGGTGGCCTACATTGTTTCAAGATGCAAGAAGCTTTGTGAAAAAGTGTGATGCGTGCCAATGGTTGGGAAAACCTACTAAAATGTCCAGGAAGCCTTTTCAGTCGGTATTGCCTTTGGAACCTTTTCAAAAATGGGGATTGGATTTTATTGGACCTTTTAAACCAGTAGCAGCTCACACTAGTAATAAGTACATTTTGATAGCCATGGATTATGCTACCAAATGGGTGGAGGCATGGCCTTTGAAAGATAATACTGCACTTTCTGTTGCTGGGTGTTTATATAAGGATGTTTTTTCAGGTATGGTTGTCCTATTGAGCTGGTTAGTGATCGAGGTAGCCATTTTTTGAATAAGGTGATGGAAAGAATGCTACAATTTTACTTTGTATTGCATAGGAAATCTTCTCCATATTATCCACAGGTGAATGGGCAGGCGAAATCAACTAATAAGCAATTGGTTCGTATTTTAACAAAGTTAGTGAATATGCATAGAACGGATTGGGATGTGAAACTTCCTTCCGCATTGTGGGCTTATCGGACAGCATATAAAGTGGCTACAGGATTGACTCCTTTCAAGTTGGCATTTGGCATGGAGGCAATTACCCTAGTGGAGCATGTGGTTCCGAGTTTGCGGATGCTGATTGCGGACAAGCTTCTTTCGAAAGATTCTATAATTTATCATTTGGATGTTTTGCAGGAATTAGATGAAGAGCAGCTGCACAGTTTTGCGGTGTTAAAAGATCTGCAGTCGAGGCGGAAGAAATGGCTGGATTGCCCTAAAGCACGACAATTTTTACGGGGGCAGTTGGTCCTTGTATTTAATTCTCTCCTTGGGAAGATGACTCGAAAGCTAAAATTACGGTGATCGCAACCATTCTGGATTTTTAAATCATGCCGGCCTACTTCTTTTTATTTGGCGGATTTGTAGGGGGAGGTGATTTTTGTGCCGGTGAATGGGTTTCGACTACGCCATTATTTCTCACCTACCTCGATTCCGTGCCCCTTTGCTGTGGTACAAAAGCCGAAATTTGTCTTAATCATGATTGGGAATTCTTTTGCATGCAATCTTGGACTATTTTGAGAACTCTTTGTGAGTGGTTTAGTGCATGCAGTCGTTACCTTATACTCTCCTCATGTTTTTTGCATTGCGCTTGCAAGGTTCTCCTGACTCATTTCTCTATGCTTCTCTGTCTCTTCACTACCATGACGGCTTCCCTTCTGCAATGCATTCCATTTAATCCAGTGTAGCAGCTAGCTCTTTGCAGTGTGGATGCTTGGTTACAGGATTTGCACCTACATGTTTTTGCCAACCTTGATTGGCAAGGAATCCCTGCTCACCCACAGGACATAGCATTGATCGAGCAAATTGCTACTGGTGACATGGTGAAAATCAACAACTAGCAGATTCACTTGACAGCAGAAAGGATTTCAAGATGTTGTTATTTGCCTAGTGATGGTGTTGTGCGAGCATCTCATATTATCCCTGCTGTAGAGGCCGAACAAGAGTCTGTGTTGAAAGTTAAAGGTGAATACAAATTATCATGTCTTACAGATACAGCTAATAAGGGATGCCTATCGCTGGTTTCTTGAGGCAATTTGGCTACAAGCCAAAATGTATACAATTTCGGTCAAAGTAAGCAATGTTTTGCATTTGGCCAACTTTGGGCCGGTAGCGTGGGTAGCGCTCATTAGAGAGAGGTTGCTAGTAGCAGAGTGCCAAAGAGTGGTGGCACAGATGGGGCAAAGTACTTCAACAAACACAAAATTCGGCCAGCTGCTTACATCAGTGTTTCCATTGAGAGAAGTTTTCCCTCTCACCCTTTGGCCTCTGTGTCATTTTGAAGATGACCGATTTGTAGTATGTGGTACTGTTACACTCTTGCCACAAACTCAGAGTCAGGAAGTGTCTGATGTGCGGGTAACTCAAACCCCTGTGTGCATTGTGGATGTGCCCGGTACATCGACTACAATGGTAGCCTCTAGTTCATTGGAGATGGCCACTGCAGGAACATCGAATCAAAAGCAAGGTCGGGAGGAGAACTTGTTTTCCACACTACCTCCTGCTTCGACATCCGCCTTGCAGAAGTATTCCGTTGTTGTGCGTGGAGATGCAGAATGCAAGAAAGCATGGCAACCTTCACTCCGGCTGGGACTGGCTATGCGGGTGCGGATACTTCCTCGCAACCAAAAAATTCTAGAGTCACTATCACCGTTGCTCCGATGGGAGGGCACCCTTCCAGTAGTTTTGCCCTAGGAGACGACGACTGCAAACCCCTCTGATCAGCTACAGGCGTGCGGCACATTTTTGCAACGCCTTGCTGAGTCTGTATGCTTGGCATGGCCAACTCGTGCAACTGAGGCACGCGTCACTGAGCTAGAAACGCAGGTAACGGCTTTGCAGGCTAGCATCGCCGATTTAACAAATCAAAATGTAGTATTAACTACGGTAGCTCGGAGGCAAACTGAAGAAATCCAGGCAGGCTAATTCTGCGTTTGTTGCTTCTATTCAAGAGGAATTTCTCCAATTGCAAACGTATAATAGCCTTGTCACTTACTTAGCATCTCATCCTGGTGATGTAATGATTAACATGAATGATCTGGATGTGTTAGCAGTGGAGATGCAGCAAGACATCCATAATTTTTTGGAGACTCAAATGCAGAGTTGGAGAGCAAGGCTGTCTGCCGAGGTGATAATGCAACAACCAACTCAACAGGTTGTGATGAGGCACCCTGAGCCATCGAATAATGACTGATTGTCCCAGAAGGTTTTGATATTGCTGATTGGGCAAAAGCTACAGAGATTGTGCTGAGGCCCAGGCTCACGTCTCTCATTTGCAGCGAGTGATTCATCACCTTCGTAAGGAGCAATGTAGAGGATGTTTTTGGGTGGAGACTTTGGCTCATTCATTCTCCCTAAGTCTTCCGCCATGTCCTCCTTTTTGGCCTCCACTAAACAGATACTTGTCTCGGTCTTATCCTCTACATACGCCTCTTGATCCTTTTCCACAAGCACCCCAGTCTATTTCTTTGCCAGCACAATTTATTCCAAGGGATCCTTGGCCGGAGCAAACTAAAATAGATCCACATATATTGGCGGAGGTGTATCGGGCTCATCGTGAAGATTTTCGAGGGGCTATATTGACATTTCCTCCTCACGAGAGCAGGTGGAGGAACAGCAACCGAAACCTTCGACACGGAGGGGCTAAGGTCTGGGTTCGCACAATCCATAGTGCGTGCCAAGTGTTACGGCATAAGCCGCACAGTGCAGTCCTGCGGTCTTGCGGGGGTCTGGACATTACGGACTAGGAGTCATTCGGATTTGGGGCAATTCCTTATTGGATATCATGGGACAGGATGGGGTTTTGCACCGTTCCCAATTTGCGTTGGAGCAACGGTTGTATATGGGGGGCATACGTGTCTTTGGGGATATCTCGAATATTCATGTTATCAATACATCTTCTCTCTCTTGTAATGTGTGTCCGGTTTCATATCAATGAAGAAGATGGTATTCTATTTCTATAACTTGTCTTCTATTCTGCCTTCCTGTGTTCTGATGTTCATATAATGTAAGGCAATTTGAGGGTAATCATTCCCATAATGCTTATTGCTCCTTTGCGGGCAATAGCCATTATAGTTATCGCACATTTATTTGATATCAATATATTTTGGGCAAGCCTTATACATATAAGTGTACATGCATGGAGATAATATTACAAAGTTCTATTTTATAGACAACTCAATTGTTTTATAGACAAGTCGAAAACCATTGTGCAATACATATCATGTCCATTTAGATAAGGGATATCAAAACTGTTCTAGAATTTTGTGTATATGCTATCTCACTATCCAACCAAACTAATGGTATCATTATAATTATCACATACGAACTAATTTTATAGCATAGCTTGCATATATCATAAACTGTGAATGTCCAAGTCAGTATATATCTATACTTGCATTACAATAATCTAAAATGTAATTTTTTTAGAGAATATCGTATATCACTATCCAACTAGACAAGGGGTGCCATAATTATTATTAAGTGTTAGTTATGTTGTAGATTGCACATGTTCTACATCACACCATGCAGCTAGAATAGACCTTGCATAATTATTATCATGCATTATTTATATCATAGCTCACATATCACCACAAGAGGTTATGTGCACTTGTGACGTTTTTACTGACAGAAATACATGGGTTTTTATACTCCCCAGTGTCACTAACAGCGTCGCTATGGGAACGTTGCTCTAACCATCGCTATACTTGTCGCTATATAGTGATGCATATAGGGACGGTTACAGGCTATCTATAGCGACACTCATTACGACGTTGCAGAGCCTTATATAGCGACGCTTATAGCAAGGCCCGAAAGTAAAAAAAATTGGGTGCCAAGGCATTGAATGCCTTGCCACCCATCAACCATATTGAATGTTTCAATAATAGAGTAAACCTAAATGAATCGAAGATAAACCCAGATTCCCCTTTGAAAGAAAGTGCAAGGTATAGACCCAAAGTAGTCACACACAAGACAATATAACCATTAGCTCCATCATCCATAGTGTTGTTTTTAGAATAAAGATACAAAAATGAAAGAAAATAAATTGATGAAAGTAAATCAATGACAATTGTACACATCATAGGCAAAATCACTTAATTGTTAAGCTTTGAAAATGTAATAGTTACAACACCATTGTCATTATTGAAAAAATATACATGGATTTTCAATAGTTACAAAAAGACGTATGCACGTCATCTCATTATACATTCTATGAAAAAAGGAAGAGCTAATGCTATCTAGCTACGGCTAGACTGACATCATCTAATCAGACGTCTCATTGCGTCCAAGCAGCGTATCTGTCGGATTCTCTAGAAAAAGACAATAAGACAGCTTTCTGTAAGTATAAACATATAAATTACAAAACAGTACAACAAATAGAAAAGAGTAAACCCTAATACTAACCATGCCGACGCGAGAACTCAAAATGTCCATTAGGGTGTTTAAGCCCTTTCTGCTTGCGTACTCACGCTCGTACGATGTGGGGTCACATCCTGTCATCGACTACTTATCAAAACATACAAAGAATCCATTATAGTAGAATTTAAAAATACAAATAGACGTAACTACCATGCCTAAATAGCAATTCAAAAACACTTACAAAATCAGCCTCAAATGATGCCCGCCCAGCCGATCCCCAAGTGGTGCGAGCTCCCTGCCTCTACACGCACTTTGGCTGCCTCCTTTTGTTGCTTCCACTTGTCAAGATTTCCATGCGCTGCTTGCTTTGCATTCTTCCAATATTCTTTGGCCAGCCAATTTGGTATGTTCCACCCATGCTTTATTGCTTTTTTCACTTCAAAACACTTGGGCTTGCAGGATTCGTGCATTCGAATCTTCATCAGGTCTTCATTGAAGCACTCATCCCATGTTGACACGCGAAACTTCTCATGCAGCATACTGATGACTCAGTCTTTTAATTCACTTTGTACTTCACTCTAGGTGTTTAGTATGTAGTGTCTAAACACCTGAGAGCAAAGAGCGCGCATGCACGAGATCACCTTCTTGTGTTCATCATCCAAGATGATGCCTCCACTAAAGTCGATGGAGTACGGCAAGCCCTCTCGCCTGTGACGCGTGAAGCTGGGTGTCCTGGCAAGGGTCTCTAGCGGCGTGTCAATGGGGGTATGGACATCAGGTGTCTCCACTGGATTCTAGGCCTCGAAGTGAGGAGTATCGAATGGGATGAGTCCCGCAGGAGTAGGTAGTGGTGTGTAGCCAGGAACGACCAATATCCTCACAAAACCTGGCGTAGATTG
The DNA here is from genome assembly GCF_014529385.1 of Adiantum capillus-veneris. NCBI lineage: Eukaryota > Viridiplantae > Streptophyta > Polypodiopsida > Polypodiales > Pteridaceae > Adiantum > Adiantum capillus-veneris. The sequence continues at coordinate 50,409,617 of NC_140948.1, read as the reverse complement.
TGATGTTGTGGTTGGTGTGGGGGCGGGAAAATAAGGGGAAGGTAAAGAGCCTCTTCGAACACAAGGCGGTGTCGAGGCATCAACGGTGGCATCCCCACAACAACCGCCGTCGCCACCACTAGAGCATCTGTGCCTAGACGAGTGTGAAGATTGTCTCGTCAACACCAAAGCTTGGGAGCGTGCTGAATGCTTTAAAACAGAGGGGGATGCTCCATACAATCCACATTTCTAAGTTCAACCCTGGATCCCAAAGTATCTTTCTTTCTAGTTAGATGGTCCCATAGCAGATTACCCACATTCTTGAATATGTGCATTGGATTGAGCAAGTGATTGATCATGACTCGGGGCCAATATGGTAACTCGTACCATAGAGAGAGTCTCTTCATCCTTGGGGATAGACCGTCATTACACATCTCCTTCTTCTCTAACCATGATTGTGTAGACATCCTCGTTGGCTCTCTTCACAAAAAGCCATCTTGCGTAACACATGATTCTCTGGAAAATACACTTGATGACCTTTGTAGAATTTCTTCTTCAATGAGGGCGCCCCACGTACATTCAGTCTAGGTCCACATGTGACACATGCTCTGTACCCGCTTGTTTGAATCCTTGCATGTATACACATGACAATAGATAAGCTTGAGCAAGACCAAGATTTACAATGTTTGAGTTTGAGTGTAAATAACCTGAGCAATTTGTTAGTCCGGGATAGTCCTGCATGGTCCACATTAGAATGCCTCTGATCAAAGCATTCTGTCGACCTTTGTCTCGGCTCATATCCACCACTTTTATGCCAATACACAATTGTTGTAGCTCTCCTAATAGTGGACAAAGATACACATACATATTCTTCACTTTATACCACCCAAGCACAATCACGCTTAGCCCCACAGGTGTCCCTTCTTAGTAGTCAGCCCACGGGGGAATGTTGTCGATGATGATGACAACGGGCCATACACTATAATATGTTGATCTCTGACCAAATAAATTTACACCATCCATAGTCAGGCCTAGGCACAAATTTTGAGCTTTCTTAGCAAAATCCGGCCATGTTTCGTCTATATGTGTCCAGGCTGCGCAATCTGTAGGACTCCGTAGCACACCATTCGTAGATTTATTCTCTTCATGCCATGATTCTAGGGCGGCCATGGGCTAAAATTTGAATAAATTCTTGATGTGAGGAAGCAGAGGAAAATTTAGCAAAATCTTTTGTGGAATTTTGGTTTCGTGGAGATCTACTCGATATCTCTCGGAATCATATTTCGGACACTTCTCCATGTCTATGTATTCTTCTCTGAAAAGAATGCAGTCATGAGGACAAGCGTGAATCGAATTGTAATCCATCCCCAAGTTTTGCAAGATATTTCTTGCTTCCTCTCTAGAATCTGGTATCACATTATCAGGCTCTTTGAGCAAACTACACAATGAAAAAAATACGGTACACTTCTATAAGTAATCTATTAGATCATTATACATCAGAGTTTTTTATTAAAGTAAACACATTGTAATAGATCACCTGAAAAGCACTGTGACGTTAGTGTCACTCCATCCAAACTTTGCCTGCATGTTGAGAAGAACCAGGAGCACGTTCAATCTAGACACACATGCTCCATCATACAATGGCGTATCGGCTTCACTTTTCATATCATCATAGATAAGCCTTTCTGAATCCATGATCGTCTCGATCATTTCATCGATCTCGGGCTCAAACATTGCCTCATTGGGAATGTGGTCTACATGATCATCCTCCGAGCTATTAGAGGCTACATCTTGTGGCCTCACGTATGCTGCTTGACCAAAGCGCCTGCGAACATGTCTATTGGGTTGCAAGATTGCTGTCTGTTGGCCAGCGTCAAAGTCTAACGAGTTATAATTGGCAACAACTCAATCTATAAAGATGGATCAAACTCGCCAACTTTGCCAACGTGATGCAAAGAAACGCTTCTTGTCTGTCGTCGCAAGCAAAGCATGCTTGCATTGATTACAAGGACATAAGATCCTTGTTGAGAGATAAGTGTTTCAGTTGGACGGACCCACATCCTCATCACTACTCATAATGAAGGTAAAAACCTTATAACTTGGAAATAAATTTAATCTTCTATTGGCATCCTCCGTCTTTTATCTCTCTCTCTCTCTCTCTCTCTCTCTCTCTCTCTCTCTCTCTCTCTCTCTCTCTCTCTCTCTCTCTCTCTCTCTCTCTCTCTCTCTCTGTTCACACTGTAAACTACCTCACACTCTCTATTCATGTCCAATCCCCGCACACCTCGGTCTAGAGGTGCACGGAGATCAGAACCACCGGGTTATAATCTTGTCTTTATTGGTCAATGCCTATATTTGTGGGTACAGGAAATCTACACACATACGTCTACATGATAGTACGTGCATGTAGTGGACAAAACCCCTTTGCCTCTTCTCTAGCTATAGTAACTCACAGCATCTTAACATCTCTTCTCACAGTACATCTTTGTTCGAGGGATTACTTAGCACATTATATCTTAGCCTCCAATCTGAGGATCATGCCGTTCAAAGATTTCCAACTTAAGGTCGCATCCATAGAGAGGAAGAGAGGAATCACCGTTCGCCTAACTCTAATTTTTTTACCGTAATCCCGAAGGTAGACTTTAATATAAAAACTAAATCCAAAATCTAATCTTAAATCCAACATAATTGAACATGTGGTGATTCATGGCTAATTGAATATGGTTAGTGTGTGAGTTAATTGGTGTCAAATTCTGATGGGAATATACATATTGTTGTGTAACTAGTGTTTGCTCTTTGGGCAAAGTGCGCCTTCATTGACATGCACTAAAATCTAACCTAAATCTAATCTAATCTTAAATCGAACATAAATCTAGATCTAATCTAATCTTAAACTCAAAATAAACATAAATCTAATCTAATCTTAAATCTAACCTAAACCTAAATGTAATCTAACTTAAATCTAAATTTAATCTGGTTAATCTTAAATTTTGTCTTAATCTTAAATTTAAATCTAATCTAATCTTAAACTCAACATAAACTTAAATCTAATAAAATCTTAAATCTTAAACCTAAATGTAATCTAACTGAAATCTAACATAGCTAGCTAACCTTAAATCTTGCCCTAATTTTAAATCTAATCTAATGTAAATTTAAATATAACCTAATCTTAAACTCAACATAAACATAAATTTAAATGTAATCTAACATAATCTTAAATCTAATTAAAATCTTAACCTAATCTCTCTCTCTCTCTTTATTTTCTCCCCTTACCTCTCTCTTTCATCTTCTCCCTCTCTCTCTCTCTTTGGTTTTTTATTCTCTCTCTCTTTCTCCCTCTTTCTCTTTCTCTTTGTTTTCTCCTCTCCCTCTCTCTCTCTCTCTCTCTCTCTCTCTCTCTCTCTCTCTTTTCCTCTCTCAATGTGTGTGTGTGTATGCATTCTTTGTTTATGCATGTATGTGTGTATGTGTTTTTTGTTTATGCATGTGCTCTGTCTCTCTCTCTCTCTCTCTCTCTCTCTCTCTCTCTCTCTCTCTCTCTCTCTAAGACACAATGTGTGTGTGTGTGTGTGTGAGAGAGAGAGAGAGAGAGGGAGAGAGACAGAAACAGGGAAAGGGAACATGAGAGAGAAGGAGCATACACTGCGAGCGTGGCTAATGTGATGTAGCTCTTGTAGTGTATATTAAATTATTATGTAGAAAATACCTTTTGGTGTCTATATTATAGTATTTTGTGACACAAATATAGTGCTTAATTATTGAGAACTTGATATTCTATGTACATATGGATTTGTATACATGCATGGATACTATCATACAAGGGGTATTATAATTGTTCTTGTTATAGGTTAATGTGTATATTCTAACTCACTACATTTGCCCACATCAATATATTCACACATATAAACATACAGATTGAGTGAGGTATCTCCACGCACACACTATCTTAGATGTTGATGGCAATGTGGTAGTTTGGATTGGTATAAGTTTTCATAACTCCACTATTTGAGCCTGCTATTTGAACTCTCAATCATCACCATAGCATATTCAAGGCTATCATGAAGTAGACTAGATACCGCATCGTAATTATTATCTTGCATTGTTAACTATATCATAGGTCGCACATATTCAAATTATATAGAAAATACATATTGATCTATATATTCATTTAGTTTTATAGTTTTATAGTTTTATAGTTTTATATAGAATATATGGAAAACCCAGTGATTAATTCTATATAAATTGATATTCTATGTGTATATGCCCAGTATCATACCCTCTATTCAGGACTTTGCAATCGGGTCCATGCCTATTGGGGTAGTAGTAAATCATGCTCTCCTTACGTTTATCATCTCATTCCAGTTGAACACAGCTCGGACTGGCACAAACACCTATGCATACTGATACACTTTTACTTTAGAGGGTGATTTTGTCTAGATGGTATCTACAAATACTTATGCAAAGAGGATCCTGGGAGAACTTTAGAGGAGCTCACTTATATATTGACAGAGACAGGATTGAGTAGTATCCTATGATAGGTAACACAATAAAATTGTTGAGATGTAGAGAGAAAGAGAGAGACAATACAAGAGACACACCTTGTACGCTCCCAAAGACTGATTCATATTGAGGACAAGATACAAATATATAGGTGAGACCAAGTTGAGTAGAGTGAGCCATATATAGCTCCAACACCTCCACTCAAACAAAAGTCTCTAGCTTTGGATGAAAAACCCCTTAGGGAGTTCAAGGGAAAAACCCCAACCCCTATACAATGTGAAAATATGAACCAGCAAGGATGATGTGAAAGTGAATTGTGTATCCATGTACAAATATATAAATGACTCAGAGATCACAATGTGCAAATGTGGAGTGTGTATAGTGCATGCTACCTATAGGATTACAATGCCATATGTACAAATCTATTACAATATCAGAGAAGCTAATCTAGAAAGAGTGAGGCTGAAGCAACTCCAAGCTCCGAGCGCAAGAGGATGAAACGTGACTCGTTGAGGCCTTTGGTAAGAATGTCCGCAATCATCTGGTCACTTGGACAGTGTTCAACCATAATGGTTCCTTTGCGTACTTCATACCTGACATAATGATAATGGACAGCAATGTGCTTTGAATTATTATGTTAAACATAGTCTTTTGCAAAACTAGTAGCACTTTGGTTCTCACACCGCAAGTGTGTGATAGAAAGAGGAGGGTGACCAATATCAACCAAAATTTTTTGAAGCCAGATCAACTCACGAGATGCAAGTGATGCCACAACATATTCTAACTCAGTCGTAGAAATTGTAACACAATGTTGTTTTTTGCTAGTCCAAGAAACAAGACAACCATTTACAAAGAATCAATTTCCACTAGTAGATCGAATAGATAAATGTGATCTTGCCGAGTCTGCATCATCTGTGTAACCCAAAAGAGAAAGAAATTGTACAGAATCCGATGTAAGTTGTCGTCGATAGACCAAACCAAAATATGTAGTGCCTTTCAAGTATTTCAATAAACGCTTTGCTACAGACCAATGCTTAACACTAGGTTGGTAACCTAACAGGACATAAAAGTGTCCTTTCAGGGTTTTGAAAAAAACCTCCAAAATCATAGTAGATCCACTCATTTTGTAAAATCCTTTGATGAGGTTATAGTTCAAGGCCTACTACACATGGAAAAAATCATAAACTTGTAAAATTTCTCATCTTTAGGTCACACCAAGCCTCCAAAGTTGATGGACCAGTGCATTTTCATCAAAACAGTCATTTCTTACGTTTTGTTGCATAAAAATAAGATTAGGGAATTTTGTAGGGCTTGAGATAAATTCCCTAGTTAACTTCAATGGGTTGGTGATCAGAACATATGATTGCTTCTCACTCACTATTTTTTGTTTTGCCAAAATAAATAGGTACAAAAAAGTTGAATTTTTACCATTCTGCAAACCTATCATCAAAGTTTCTATAGCCACGCTCAATACAAATAATATATGCATGTTTTCTTAGTTTCCTATTGTCCTTTATGTTCATAAGGAGCCATGGAGCATGTCAAAAGAATACTACATCTCTTACCAAGGGGAATCTTGGGGACAAAGATGAAGTGCTAAATACAGCAAACATGAAAAAAACTGGGCTCAACATTATGAGTTGTAGAATCCCATAGAAAATTAGCTTTATGTTACAATATGCGATATAGAAAATAAAAAATGCATTTGGATATCATGAAATCCACCAAAAAAATCATAGAAGAGCTAAAATTGGCTAAAAAACAGGATTTGACAATTTTTGTAGTTTGGTCATAACTTACAACTTTAATATTTATTTCTCCCTAGAAGCATCAGGACATGTTGAGGACTACTAAAGATAGTTCTCTAGCATTATAGACCTCACAAACATGAATTCTAGAGTGGTATAATTGCAAAAAGTTGAAAAAAGCCAAAAACAGGACCCGTTTTTTCACACAGTTTAGGTTGTGAAATGTTGTGCAAGGACAAGGTTAAAGATGGAATTGATATTCCAAAAAAATGTCGAGTTTTTTTCAGCTCATGAGACAACTTTCTAGATGGATAGCACCTCAAAATCCATTTTGAAACTCTTGACATAATTCAAGGAAAATGGTCACTTAAGAGGACATAAAAGTGTCCCAGGACATAAAAGTGTCCCATTACCAACCTAGTGTTAAGAGAAGGACGTGCAAGATGTTTTCCGACATAATTAGCAACAAACAAAATATCAGGACGAGTGTTCATGCCAACAAACTGAAGACATCCAATCAAGTTAGCATAAGATTGATTTGTGACAAGTTGACGGCCATTGTCAGAAGTGTTTTTCGTAGAGCTCGCAAGACAAGGTGTGTTTGCCAAATGTGCAGATTCCATACCAGATTTTTGAATAGTATTTGCAATAAATTTTGATTGTCAAAGGAATAAAATAGCTTTTATACGGTTCCATTGGATTTGAATGCCATGACATGAGTGAATCTCTCTAAAATCCACCATATCAAATGCAGAAGACAATAACTTTCTCACTTGCTAAAGAAATCCCAATTCATTGGAAACAAGGATAGTATCATCCACATAAAGAGCAAGAATCACAAAACTATTACCTTGGTGTTTTATGTATAAGTTGGTGTCTGAAGAGCAAGATATGATTCCTTTAGAGATAAGAAAAAGATCAAATTTTGTATACCAAGCTCGTGAAGCTTATTTGAGACCATATAGTGCCTTATGGAGTTGAGCAACAAGGTCTTCTTTACCTGGAATAACAAACACTTCTGGTTGTTCCATATAAATTTCCTCTTCCAAGTCACCATTAAGAAAAGCAGTTCACACATCCATTTGATGAGCTTCTAAATCAAATTGAATAGCAAATGTCAAAAAAACTCGAACACTTGTAATACAAACAACTGGTGGAAAGGTCTCTTGATAATCAAAACCAGCTACTTGGGAGTAACCTTTTGCAACTAAACGTGCCTTGAGCTTGTCAAAAGATCCATCTGCTTTTACTTTTGTCTTATACAACCACTTACACCTAATAGTTGTACGACTAAGAGGAGGTAGTTCAGTTAGTATCCATGTACCTTTAGAGATAAGAGAATTGTACTCTGCTTCCATAGCCTCTTGCCATTGATCCTTTTGTGGTGAAGAGATAGCTTTATCATAAGTAATGGGATCTGTAGAAGTAGAGAAACCATTATCAACAATTTCATCATCATAAACATGACATGAGACATGTTCAAAATCAATAGGCAGATCAACAAAAATATCAATCTCATCATTCGCAACATTCGGAATGGATGGTTTTTGAAGAGAAAATCTGCTCTATAGTAAGAGTTTCATCATCTGAAAGAAATGAAAAAGCCTGAAGCAATGATTTAGTATCATCAAAATCATCCATGGACCATGAGCCCCCATAAGCTGTTCGTTAAAAGTAGTATCACGATTCACAATTACTTTCTTGGAGGAAGGGTAATAGAATTTGTATCCTTTGGAAGTGTCAAAATATCCAATAAAAATAACTTCAATACCAAGAGCATCAAGCTTTGTTTGTGTTTCTTTGAAAACATGACTATAAGCAATACATCTAAAGGTTCGGAAATGAGATACAGAAGGAATGTCACATGTCCATGCTGTGATGGGTATCTTACCGGAGGGTGCAAAAGTAGGAAGATGATTCTAAATAAATATTGTTGTAAAAGTAGCTTCATCCCGAAAAAAAAGAGATAAACCAGAATGAATCAACATACATCTTACAACATTGAGAATAGTGCGATTCTTTCATTCAGCAATGCCGTTCTGTTGAGGTGAATATGAAATAGTGTGTTCATGATGAATTCCATTGTCAGCACACTAACTCACAAACTCTCAAGAAACATATTCGCCTCCATTATCACTACGAAGCTTCTTAAGGACAACCAGTTTGAAGTTCCGCAGCCTTGTGGAATTGTTTGAAAACAAATAAGGCCTCAAATTTTTGTCTAAGTAGAAATACAATCGTATACCGTGAGAAATCATCATTGAAAGTAATGAAGTAGCAATATTGTGATCTCGAAGAAGGTAGAGGTCCACATATATCAGTATAAACAAGATCCAATATGTCATGAGAATGAGTTGTATTTGAAAGAGAAAAGGGTTTACGATTATGTTTCCCAAGAGAAAAAAACTCACAAACTCCCATATGGGGATGAGCTTTAAGATCCATGCCATGAACAAGATCACGACGCTGAAGATCAAGGAGTTTTTAGAAATCAGCATGAACTAAATGATGATGTCATACTTTGCAATATGATTACCTGGAGCAGTGACAACATTTTCTACAGCATCATTGAGAGAGAGTTCAAAAAAATTACCATTTCGAGGAGCAGTGGCTATAGTTTATCCATCTTTCTCAATTCAACATTTGGTATGATCAAATCCAACAAAGGGACCAAGATCAACAAGACTAGCAACAACTGAAACAAGATTACGTTGAAGATTTGGTACATGTAATACTCCTCCCAAAATTTGAGTGGAAGAAGATAAGGTACCAAGATATAAATCTCTAATACCCTTTACTTGACAAGTCGTATCATTAGCAAGATAAACGACACGTTGAACTGATAGTGGATGATAGTTATGGAGCCACTTAGGATAGTTATGGAGCCACTTAGACTGATATGTCATATTTCGTGTAGCACAAGAATCGATAATAAAAAGTGATCCACCACGTACATGAAGTATTCTTTCTAGAGCAACTGAAAATAGGACGCAACTTGTTTCTGGTACAATATTGTTTTGATGTTCAGTAGCATATGCCCTATTACGATCTCTGTCAAATTGACGCTTATAGCACATATGAGTGGGATGATCAGACCGTCCACAATATTCACAAGAAGAAGAAGAAGAGTCTCTACATAAACGTGGTTGTTTCGTGGTAATATTGTGTTCTTCATCATATTGAAGTGCCCAACAATCATCTTCAGTATGGCCATTTCTGTTACAATAAGAACATTGCTTATTAGAAAATTTGAGACAAGAGAAAATATTTCCGCGACGGACACCTCTGCAGTTTTCTTGTTGAAATGGACGCCTTCGAGCATAAAAAGCAGATTACATCTGTTGTGACTCAGTCTCCTCTTGTGAAATCATAGCTGTATCATGACCAGCATTACGTCGTTCTTGACATTGAGAGTATTCAATTAAAGACATGCAAGCTTGGTCAAAATCAAGACCATCTTCATTAGAGAGAATGGTAACAATGTTATCATAATTAAGAAGAGTCATTCATCGTATCAAGGAGAAGTGTAACAAGTTGTTTTTGTGGAACAGGATCACCGCCAACATCAAGTTGATTAATAATAGATTTGAAAGAATCAATATGTCCCGTTATGGTAGTACCAACTTCATATTGTAACTGGTTAAGAAACCCTCTCAAATAAATTACTTCTGTAACAGATTTCTTTTGAAAGTTTGAAATAAGGTACTTTCATACGTTGTGGGAAGTAGGTAGTTCATACATATCAAGCAAAAAGAAATCAGTAAGGGCAGAAAAAATATACCAACAAGCTACTTTATCACATCGTTGCCAATCCATATACCCAACATTCCAATCTTCAAATATAGGTCCTTCAGTGATAAGCACGTTATCATGATCCATATCAATAGGCTAAGGTGAACAAACATGATTTCCAAGGACAACTTCAAAGAGTTCAGCGCCTTCAAGAATTAACAACATCTTTGCTTTCTAGCCTAGAAATCCTTCGCCTTGGAACGGAGGAATAGAACGCTGGCCAGAAGAAAAGCCATTGATGAGAATAGTCATAGCCATATCTAGTTGCAAGAAAACGTATAAGATAAGATCGCAGAATCTGCACACCATATATGGTGAAGGCTACAATTGAGAACGAGAGAAATATGATGAATGTGTTCTGTCAACAATAAACGCAAGAAGAATGCTCAATAAACGTCCAAAGATGTGAGAGACATCACCCAAAAAAGCAAGAAAAAGGAGACATTGATAATAAAAGAGTCCTCAAAATAGAGTGACGTGAGACGCAAGATTGACGGCCACAATACGAATAGCAAAAAGCTAAATTTGCTCAAAAAAGTTGATGCCAAAATCAGAAAAACAATCGTGGATGCTTCATGAAGATGCACAAGGACAAAAGCTGTGTCAAGCTCAATTATAGTAAAAACAATATAACTTTATGCTGCGAACTCCGATTGACGCAAACCTAGAACTCAAATCGAAGAGCTCAAGGAGACGAACAAGTTTTGGATCAATAGTGTCATGGCATTGCGCTTTTCTCGTTTCTCCAAATTCTGAATAGAAGACCCATAAAAATTGAGACAAAGTTTAGGGTGTCAAAAAACGAATCAACAAGAAAACGTAATCAATGATTCATTATATCAATTAGCAATAAACACCACACAAAACACTAATCATATTCTTCTTAACACAAAACAATCACAATTAACAAGAATCAATCCTCAGAAATAAAATTTGTAGCAATTTTGAATCACTACAAGAGGTTGTGTGCACTTGTGACGTTTTTAGCGACGAAAATATATTGGGTTTTTATACTCCCTGGCGTCACTAAGACCGTCGCTAATAGCATCGATATGAGAATGTCGCTATAAGCGTCGATATATTGTCGCTATATCGTCGCTATGGTCGTCTCTATATAGCAAAGACCATAGCGACGCTTACAGGCTACCTATAACGACATTCATAGCAACGCTGAACAGCCTTATATAGTGACGCTTATAGCGACGTCCGAGAGTAAAAAATTTTGGTGGTAGGGCATTGAATGCCCTGCCACCCATCAACCATATTGAATGTTTCAATAGTAGAGTATTCCTAAATAAATCCAAGATAAGCCCAGATTCACCTTTGAAAGAAAGTGCAAGCTTGGGTATAGACCCAAAGTAGTCACCTTTAAGAGAATATCACCATTAACACCATTATCCATAGTATTGTTTGCACAATAAAGATACAAAACTGACAAAAGTAAATTGATGGAAGTAAATCAATGACAATTGTACACATCATAGGCGAAATCACTTGATTGTTAAACTTTGCAAATATAATAGTTACAACACCATTGTCATAATTAAGAAAATATACATGGTTTTCCAATAGTTACAAAAAGACGTATACACGTTATCTCATGATACATATATCAAATCCGTCTATCCACTCTCCAATGTAAACTAGGGACTCTGATACCAGCTAACCTTCTGCCATGCTACCCTCCGGGCGTGCCTTCTAACGCACATATCCCTTGAGAGTTGTCATCAAACGTTCTAAAAAGAACATCCATCTAGAATGTACTGTGCCAGCTATTTCCACCTCATCAAATATTTGAACAAGAAGATGCACCGAAATGGTTAGCATGGTAATAGGAAAGTGTTTCTCAAACATGCACACAACCTCTGCAGCGTTTAGTTTGGCGAATGGTACGGAGTCTACATTGATCTCCTTTTGTAAGATCCATTGCACCAACTTCGCAAGTTTGTAGATTGTGTTACGGATGTCAAGAGACAAACATACCTCAATGGCCACCCGTAAAATAAACTGAAAAACACGTGAAGCAATGATATTAAAGTCCACACACGAATTTGTTACACGATTCCCACTATGATATATTCCACTTCAAACATACCTGACACATTTTATGCCAGCCGTGTGACTTCATACCGGTAAGCTTTCCTTCTTTAGTAAAACACATTCAGAGCGAGTGCATTACGCCAGTCGGGGTCCGCACAGATCGAATGGTCTCTTTTACTTTGCAATCTTGGACTCCTGTGAAAATCCATGGCACTTTAGGAAGTTTTATCAATCCATCAGATGCTATCTGCGGGCCAATATTTCTCCATATGATCCACATTTCTAAGGTCAACCCTGGCTCCCAAAGTATCTTTGTTACTGGTCAGATGGTCCTACAGCCACACTCCTAAATATGTGCATTGGGTTGAGCAAGTGATTGATCAAAAGTCGGGGCCAATATGGTAACTCGTACCATAGAGAGTCTCTTCATCCCTGGGGGCAAACTATCATCACACATCTCCTTCTGCTCTAGCCATGCTTGTCCAGACATCCTCGGTGGCTCTCTTCCCAAAAAGTTGTCGCGTAACACATGATTCTTCAATGAGTGCACCCGACGTGCATTCAGTATAGGTCCACATGTGACAGATGCTCTGTATTTGCTTGTATGAATCCCTGCATATATACACATGACAATAGATAATCTTGAGAAAATCCAAGATTTACAGTGTTTGAGTTTGAGTGTAAATCACCAGAGCATTCTGTTAGTTCGGGATAGTCATGCATGATCCACATTAGAATGCCTTTGATCAAAGCATTTCGTCGACATGTGTGTCACCTCATATCCACCACTTCTATGACAATCCACAATTGTTGTAGCTCTTCCGATAGTGGACGAAGATACACATCCATATTCTTCACTTTATACAGCCCCGGCACAATCAAGCTTAGCCATAGGTGCCCCTTCTTGGTAGTCAACCACGGGGGAATGTTGTAGTTGACGATGACAACGGGCCATACACCGTAAGATATTGATTTACGCCATCCATAGCCAGGCTTAGGCGCAAATTTTGAGCTTCCCTGACAAAATCCGACCATGTTTTGTCTATATGTTTCCAGGCTGCGCAATCTGCAAGAATCCATAGCACACCATCCGAAGATTTATTCTCCTCATTCCATGATGCTAGGGTGGCCATGGACTTACATTCAAAGAAACGCTTGATGCGAGGAAGCAGAGGAAGCTATCGCAAAACCTTTTGTGGAATTTTTATTCCGTGGAGATCTACTCGATATCTCTCGAAATCACATTCGTACACTTCTCCATGTCTATGTATTCCCCTCTGAAAAGAATTCAGTCATTAGGACAAGCGTGAATCGAATTGTAATCCATCCCCAAGTTTTGCAAGATCTCTTTGCTTCCTCTCTGGAATCTGGCATCATGTGCTCTTTGAGAAATCTACACAGTGAAAAAATGCGGTACAATTGTGTAAGTAATCTGTCAAATCATTGTACATCTAGAGTTTTTTATTAAAGTAAACACATTGTAATAGATTACCTGAAAAGCGTTGTGACGCTAGTGTCACTCCATCCAAACTTTGCATGCATGCTGAGAAGAACCAAGAGCGCCTTCAATCTAGACAATCGTGCTCCATCAATCAATGGCGTATCGGCTTCACTTTTCATATCATCATAGATTGCCTTTCTGAATGCATGATCGTCTCGATCATTTCATCGATCTCGGGCTCAAACATTGCCTCGCTGGGAATGTGCTCTGCATGATTATCCTCCGAGCTGTTAGAGGCTACATCTTGTGGCCTTGCGTATGCTGCTTGACCAAAGTGCATGCGAACATGTCTATTGGGTTGCAAGATTACTGCCTATTGACCAGCGTCAGAATCCGACGATTATAATTGTCAACAACTTGATCTATAATAGATGGATCGAACTCTCCAAATTCGCAAACATGCTGCAAAGAAACGCGTCTTGTCCGTCGCACAACATGCTTGCATTGATTACAAGGACATAAGATCCTTGTTGAGAGATAGGTATTTCGGTTGGACGGCTCCACATCCTCATCACTACTCATAATGAGGGTAAAAACCTTATAACCTGGACATAAATTTAATCTTCTATTGGCATCCTCCGTCTTTTATCTCTCTCTCTCTCTCTCTCTCTCTCTCTCTCTCTCTCTCTCTCTCTCTCTCTCTCTCTCTCTCTTTGTTCACACTCTAAACTACCTCACATTCTCTAGTCATGTCCAATTCTCACACACCTTGGTCTAGAGTTGCACGGAGATCAGAACCACTGGGTTATAATCTCTTCTTTATTGGCCCATATATTTGTGGGTACGAGAAATCTACACACCCATGTCTACATGATAGTGCATATAGTGGACAAAACCCCTTTGCCTCTTCTCTAGCTGTAGCATTTCACAGCATCTTAACATCTCTTCACAGTAGATGTTTGTTCGAGGGGTGACTTAGCACATTACATGTTGGCCTCCAATCTGAGTATCATGCCATTGAAATCTTTTCAACTTAAGGTCGCATCCGTAGAGAGGAAGAGAGGGATCACCGTTCGTCTAACTCTAATTTTTTTACTGTAATCCCGAAGTTAGACTCCTAATATAAAAACTCAATCCAAAATCTAATGTAATTGAACATATGGTGATTCGTAGCTAATTGAATATGGTTAGTGTGTGAGTTAATAGGTGTCAGATTCTAATGGAAATATACATATTGTTGTGTAACTAGTGTTTTCTCTTTGGGCAAAGCACGCCTTCATTGACATGCACTAAAATCTAACATAAATCTAATCTAATCTTAAATCGAACATTAATCTATATCTAATTTAATCTTAAACTCAAAATAAACATAAATCTAATTTAATCGTAAATCTAACATAAACCTAAATTTAATCTAGTTAATTTTAAATCTTGTCTTAATTTTAAATCTAAATCTAATTTAATATTAAACGCAACATAAACCTAAATCTTATTCAATCTTAAATCCTCAACCTAAATGTAATCTAACTTAAATCTAACATAGCTAGCTAATCTTTAAAACTTTCCTAATTTTAAATCTAACCTTATCTTAATCTAACATAAATCTTAATCTAACATAATCTTAAACTCAACATAAACATAAATCTAAATGTACTCTAACATAATCTAACTTAAATCTTAACTTAATCTCTCTCTCTTTTTATTTTCTCCCCTTACCTCTCTCTTTCGTCTTCTCCCCCTCTCTCTCTCTTTGGTTTTTTATTCTCTCTCTCTTTCTCTTTGTTTTTCTCTCTCTCTCTCTCTCTCTCTCTCTCTCTCTCTCTCTCTCTCTCAATGTGTGTGTCTGAGCCTATGCAGTCTTGGGAGGATTGGAGAAGATGTGTTTGCAGGTCCAATTTCAAGAACCTCGAACAAAGTTGTGGCTTTTTGGCGCTCTAGTGGCTTCATCTATGCTCTATGGGGTTCAGATTTAAGGACCCGGCCCTCATTGGACCACCAAAGCAGGTAGCACTAATGGATGGAGATGTATGGAGAGGTCTCTAGTCTCTATGATTTGTAAGATAATTTAGGCTAATGCCTTAATGCCACATGAGATTATACGAGACCTTTCTAGGGATTGATATGCTCGGCTAGCTCTCGAATCATCCCGACAGCTAGCGCTACAAGGGGACACGGCATGTTGGTATGGGTAGATGACATCATGGTTTCAATCACATGGCTCTTTGGATGCACCTTCCCATTTCCCAAATACCCCCAAAAAGATTTCATAAAAACTCAAAATGCCCTTCAAGTTTTTTGAAATTCCCAAAACACCCCTAGTTAAGTGTTTCCAAAGATTAAAAATTTTGCATGCTTTTATAAGAAGACTGGTTGTCTATTACAAGATGCCTAGACTAGAGCTTGAGTTAGTTATGCAGACTTTGGAGATGAATTGTCTCTTTTTTTTTTAGACATAGAGACTCACACAGAGAGAGAGAGAGAGAGAGAGAGAGAGAGAGAGAGAGAGAGAGAGAGAGAGAGAGTTGCTACAGTACTCTAGTTGTTGGCGCTCGAAGTCCAGAGAAAGAGAGAGAGCTATTTTGCTGGCACACATTGCCGAGACCGTAGCAGCTGTAACCTGCGAGGTTAGTGGAGCAAGCAGTCTTTTAAACCTAAATCTTTCAAACATTATTTCAAGAATGTATGAGCTATTAAGTCTTTTAAACCTAAATCTTTCAAACGTTATTTCAAGAATGTATGAGCTATTAAGTTTTTTAAACGTTAAAGACTTCGTAAGGTCCCCAATCTCAAAAAAAAAAGGGTTAAGCTGTGACAAAGCATGGAGGAGTTATAAAGGATTTGGAAGGTCTTGTTTTGATTATAATGTATTGTGACTCGGTCTATCATATAACAAGATGAGCTATGAAATCTTTTAAGAGAGATGAGCTAATTGCTGAATCATTTTTTATAAATGACACTCAAATTCTTTTTAGTAATAATTACCAAAATACCCCTTTAATTTGTGGAGATTCCCAAAATACTCCTCAAAGTTCAAAAATTCCAAAAATGCCCCCAATATTTTGTCATAAATTTCCAAAATGTCCTTCACATTTTCCAAACTTCCAAAAATACCCTTGCTTTAGAGACAGAATTTCTCCAAAGATGAAACATGCGTAGCTTTTTGATAAGAAGATTGTTTGTCTATCAATGCAAGATGCTAAAACTAAATTTTGAGTTGAAATGCTTTATTATTTTTCAACATAATTACCCTTTTTTGGGGGGTGATTTGTGACAAGTTACTCATAAGCACTAAAAAACGCATCCCTATTGTGAAAAAGACTAAGCTATGCAAAATTTGGGGGGGGGGGGGGGGGGGGGGAGAGAGAGAGAGAGAGAGAGAGAGAGAGAGAGAAGGGTATTTTGACACTCAAGTTGTTTATACATGACACTCGATTTTTTTTAATATGCACACTCATTTGGAGCCATCCATCCAAACTCCGCCACTCATTTGGCTCATTGTTGAAATTTTTTTAATTATATATGACACTCAAAGATACATCCCTACTGTGAAAAAGACTAAGCTATGCAAAATTAAGAGTAGTCCATTCGCAATTGACACAAGGGTATTTTGGGGGGCAGAGAGAGAGAGAGAGAGAGAGGGGTATTTTGACACAAGGATATTTTGAGGGGGGGAGACAAGGAGACGATAGAGAGAGAGACACACACAAGGGTATATTGGGGAGAGGGAGAGAGAGAGAGAGAGAGAGAGAGAGAGAAGAAGAAGAAGAAGAGAGTTTTAACGTCGTAGGAAACTATCCCAAGAGACCTTAAAGATCTACCCGACGAGGAGTTGAACTCGAGACTTGTTATTCAAGTGGGAAATGGCATAACCAATCTACAACACTTGAGAGAGAGAGAGAGAGAGAGAGAAGAGAATTTTAACGTCATAGATAACTATCCCAAGAGACCTTAAAGATCTATCCGACAAGGAGAGTTGAACTCAAGACCTGTTAGAGAGAGAGACACACAAGGGTATTTGTGGTCCAACCCACACACATACAGAGCCATGAGGGAGCTACTACTCCCTTGCAAGGTGGCACAAAAGCAAATGTACACTCTGCGGGTGGTACCCAAAATGCAACAAATAAAATTGCTTTTTGTACTTGCAAAGTGTCTTGTCAAGGTGGACGACATGTTCATCTATCAACCTTTTATACATCAAGCAATCATGCATAAATTTGATGAACTAAAGAGTTAATTTGGATTGCCAAACAACATGCAAGTAGACCTTTTTCCTTCAAATATGAAGGGAACCTAGAACAAACTTCAAAAAACATCCAAGTTTGTGAAGAACATGTGAAACTACCCAACGATATCACCATAGAAGACTTAAATTTGTAAGTGAAAGTTTAAATTAATAACAATAAATCTTGTAAGTATAATTTATTTACTTGAGTTACAAGTACAACTTATTTCTTCTTATGCACATGTATATAATGGATTGTCCACAATCATTGTTGGATAGTTTTCTCTAAAAGCCTCAAGTTGAGGCTTTGAAGATATTAGATTCGTGGCGGGCCTCCAAAACACACCTTTAGCTCATCGAGATAAAAGTAAGCTTGATGGAAACAAGTTTTTACGGAGACATTGTGATGACCAAGTGAGAGTATGGAATGCAAACCATAGCTTTGTGGGGGAGTGGTTTGAGAATGTAGAACCTACAAAGGATCTACGAAACAATGTAGCAAAGAAGAAAAGAATAGAGAACATTATCAAGGAAAACATAGGAAACATATAAACATGTTACACAGAGACAATTGAGATATGACAAAGACAATTCAGATAAGAAGCAAAAACACTTATATTGCTGTAAATTGCAAGAGCTTCACTAAGCGTGCACAGGATATGAAAAATATGATAGAAGAGGTGTGTCCTCACAAGTGAGCAAAATATAGGGTTGACTGTGAGAAATCTCTTTCTCTTCAATTGCTGCCTTTGTTAAGAGATCTATGCCATTGGAGACAAACTTCGAAGCAATAAATTTATTGCAGAGTTTGCATCGGAAAAGCCCTTCATAATACTTATATGTCTCTGGATTTATGCATGCTAGAGACAGAGGATTAAGTCTTCGATAAGAAGTTGAGGCAAAAGGATGGCTAGAAGCTCTAGAGTCAGATTCTTCTAGCTGCACTTTGTAGGCAGGTTTGGCTAGAACAGACGCAATCTCCTTCTTGGATCTAGATCTGAACAGTATCTTGTATTGATGGTTGATCCAAGCCTCTGGATATTCAGAGGAACTGGTTGTTGAACTTCATTCAGCAGCGTCTTTGAGATGTTCAATTTCCATTCTGACGAAAACTCTACTTCTTGCCAATTTAGCATTTCAGAAAAAGTTCCCTTAGTAGTTTCATGTACCTTCATCACAATATTCTAGCCTTTGATTTGAGATGCATCGTCTTGGAGGTAGCCAGAATTATAGACAGAAGGAAGGCAGGTGTTGGCAGTTTTGACTATCATCCTATATGCAATTTGCAGGTGATCTGAACTATGCTTTAAATCTAGCCCATGCGTCTTAATTAAGAGAGAAATAATCTCATCAAAATACTTATCAGTAGACTGCATGCAAAGTTAGGAAAGCATTCTATATATGGGACCATTAGATAAACTACCCTGTATAATGCTAATAGTTTGATCCGGTAAATTCTATGCTGAGTATCTAATACATGAAACATTAAGGCCTTTTCTGAATAAGGGTACTTTTCATATTGCTATGTATCCTATATGCACAAATTGATGATCTTTGCGTAATGTCCGATTTCTAAACTCAAAATGCTCCTTTAAAAAATGGATAAAATAATTATCTGAATAACTATCTCTAATTGTCAGATTTCCATGAGTTTTGTGGTATAACGTATGAAGCCCCAACTAGAGAAATAAATGCTTACTGATTGGATTGCTTGGTGCTAACGTACGCACTTTGTAGCTTTTGCTTGAACGTGATGAGCATGGTGTTATTTGAGTTATTGCCAAAATGCCTTGTACTTCTTGTTAATCCAATTTGGCTTGCAATGTAATGGTCTTTACATGGCCAATGAATCTCGTGCATGACCAATGCATGCCTCCTCCTTGCGGTCCTCAACACCTATAGGCTTGCCAATATAGCCTTGCTATCGAGCTTCTTGCCAATCTTGTCGACTCTTTTTTGCACTTATGGAGACACTTTGCCCTCGATCTCAGCTTCTTGCCAACTGTATATTGTGCTTTGCACAGCTTGGGCATGCAGCCCTAAGGACTTGCACCATCTTTGCATATTCATGCTCCAATAAAGTTGTGATCGATCATCAGTGAGTATGAAGCCTTTATTCACAATCATTCATTTTGCCCGATTTCTCAATAATCAATCTCTGCATATTTTTTATTTTTTTTTAAATTTATAGAAATGTAAGAGTCCGCATGTTGACGTTTCCTCGAGGATGGAGTCAAGGCTTACCTCTTTTGCTTAGCCAATCAAGCAAGAAGACAATTGGGGGATCCAATTATGGGCATCCTCCCTTAAACTTACATGGCCTAATTCATCCTAAGTAGCCAAAGTGAGAAATGGGAGATTTTAAAAAAAAAAAATCTTCACCATCAATGGTGGCCGCTCTGCGCATAGAGATGCAAGCTCCAACACGCTCACAAACACCCAACGCGATTGATGCAATGTTGTGTTGTCCTCCCCTCGGCAGTGCGAGCTTGTAGAGTATGAAAACACTCGATTTGGTGAAAAGTCAATGGGTAGCCTTCTCTATTAAGAGGCCTTGCCCAAGCGTTTTGTCATCTTCATCTTTTGCTTGCCAAGCCATCATTCCCACGGCCTGTATCGGCGTCTTGAGCCCGCCATGAAAATCCCCATATAAGGAGTTGCTCCTGCGGTTTCACCCTCAACTGGTCCCTCCATGGAAGCTCTCATGAAAGAGAGAAAGAGAGAGAGAGAGAGAGAGAGAGAGAGAGAGAGAGAGAGAGAAGACCACGCATGCCTCACGCAACCGATCTCCTTCCCCCATCCTCCATGGCTCCTCCTCCTTGAGCTCTAATACCAATATAAGAAACCCGGGAATTAAAGCACAATATACAACCGGCGTGAAAGAGCGGTGGTAATGTGTGTGCTAGTCTCCACCCAACCGTGCTATCTTATAGCCTCCCTACTAGAATTCACCGCACTTTGCTCTTGAGAATTCACAAGACTTGGAGACAAGCAGTAACACAAAAAGACTTCCTCTATTAAATTTTCTTTCTGCAAAATAGAAAGCTCGGCTGTACATATAAGAGGTGCAGATGGTATATTGTTCTCACCAAGCAAAGGCACATGTTTACCATTGGCCATAAAGGATAAGGAGTTGTGTTCATAACTAGTATGCAATGTGTTTCCTAAACCATGCAGCCACTCCCGTCCTAAAACTACATCAGCATGCTCCATGTTCATAACATGGAAGTCAAGGGTCATCATATGATCTCGAACAATAAGCTCAACCCCTTGAACTACCGTGTCCCATACTTCTTTATCATTCCCAGACATCTACTCCACCACATACTTGTGAGAGCAGGGAGTCTGTGTAAGCTTCAATTTCTTGACTAGCTTATAGTTCAAGAAGTTATGAGTTGCACCATCATCCACTAAAATACGAACACGTTGTCCGTTAATAGTGCCATGCATGCGAATCAAATCATGGGGGCCAAAGGTGGGCTGCCACATTGAAGCAGGCACACAATACTTGTGCTTTTCTTCCATATGAAGAACCTCTACAGCACAATATTTAGGAGATGAATCTAATGTGAGGTGTTGCACCGTGTGCATGGCCTTTTCTTTGCCTTGCAAAAGAGGACAATCTTTCCTGTTATATTGGTCCGAAAGACATCTAAAACACAAATTGTGTTTTTTTGCACGCTCAAAATGAGCAGTGTTGAGAGACCCACGTGGAGTATCTCATGATTGCTTAGGCTTCTTAGCCTCTTGTGGGCGTGGAGAGATAGATTGTCTCTTATTCCTCTTGGAACGTGTGGGAGATCTACCTCGCCATTGTCTCTTAGCCACATTGCTTTTAGCAATAGTATTCATAGAGTAGGGAACATTTCCTTTCCTCACTTGGTCATCATCATATCTTTGTGCATGACTAATGGCTTCTTCCAAAGTTTTTGGATGTTGGGTCTTGACATGAAGACGATAGTGTTTGTAAGACCCCTATTAAAACCCCGTATATTTTGGAATGCATCTAGACCTTCTAGTTTGAATATGATTTCCCGATACTTTGAAAGGTACTGTGTGAGAGAGAGGCCAGACATGCGGCATGCATCCCATGCTAACCAATTCTTATATTCTTCATTGGAGTCCAAAAACTCTTTGGAGAAAGAAGCATGAAACGCAGCCCAAGACGGAGGACGAGCATCTATTAGAAATGTCATCCACCACTTATAGGCCTTGCCTTTAAGAGATAGACTTGTTTCCATAGCCGTCTTTATATCCGGGGTGTGTCTCAATCTATGAATATCACTCCATTTGTGTAAGAACGTATTGACCACATCCTTGTTGCGATCACACTCTTCCCTGTGAAACTCACGAATGGTGATATTCTTAGGTAATGCATTGCTACCTGCTGCATCTTCTGCAGCACTTGTCTCTTGGACTCCTTGAGTCGTGCGAGCTTGGTTCCCTTGAACCGTGCCACTTGTGGCTCCTTGAGTTGTCTGTGAATTCATAAATTTCACAAGTAACTCTGTAAGATTGGTAAAATTTGCATTGAGTGTAGAGAGGTTTCTTTCAAGTACGCTTTGGCGATGTTCCAAAGTCTTGAAAGAAGCCATATCTACAAGCCCATGATCTCCTAGATCATCATCATCATGCATATTAGTGTCATCAGCACCCGTGGTGCCCTGATTTTGATCTGCGTGCTCAAAATCAAACGTGTGTGTAGGTGGGATATCCTCACTGGTCATGGTAAACACACACTAATGCAAAGAGAGAAAAAGAAACGACAACTTGTACCTTGAGAAATTGAAGTCTTTGTGTTTTGTATGCTACACCATTTGCGTTGCATGCGAACCTCGCCTTGCGGTAATTTGAGCGCTTCACTTGTCGTTCCTTGTAAGAACACCTTTGATGACTCTTCACAAAAACTTGTCAGCCAGCATACAAATTTGACCAAAGCATTACCAAGCACCGCATCTTTCTCCGGCAATCACCGACCATATCTTCAATCAATGCATATAGATTTTTATCTTTCATCCCGTATCCGCAAAGCGGAATGATATCCACCGCCTTTGAACTTGCACATCCTCCAATATGTGCCAATTGTTATCCATACCTACAAGCCAAAACCTATAAACACATAACCAGTCCCCACTGTGAGCTTCCCTTTTTAATCCCCCAATATGTGGTTTCATTTGAGCATACCCTCCTCTAGGATGATAGCCCATAAACTATCATGAACACCACCTGGATCATACGATATATAAACCAATTGCTTCATATTAATCACATATCTATCTCCTCCTAGACCAAATGGTATATTAAATTATTGGCATAAATCATAAGCACCATGATATCCTCCTAGACCAAAAGTTAGCATCGATTCCCCGACAATATTGGGTAGCATCAAATCCCATATAGCATCAAGTATCATCAAATTCCCTAAAGCACCAGGTAACATTAGATACTGCTATATCCCTTGTGCAACCTGCTCAGCTGATTACTAATCATCCATTAATGGTAGGAACATTGGTAATTTAGCTTCACCCCCTCTGGCATTGGAATTCTGGCCATGTATACCTGGATATTTCAATTCCCTGGTAAAAGCCTCCTCATTTGGATCTCAAGAGTCATCAGGAAAAATTTCCCTATTTTGCACATGCTCAAAATTTAGTAGAGCATCATCCAACAATTGCATAAGGTTCATCCAATAAGAAATTAAGCTCTCGGTCTATCACTTCATAAGAATTTTCTATTCTACACGTGTCAAGTTGAAAACTAGGCTTTCCACATGTGGCATGCATACTAACCACATCTACTATAGAACAATCTTCAATTTCCTCTCCCTCATCCAAATATCTCTGAACTTCTATGGAACAAAGTTCAACATGCATATTGAAAATTGAATCTACTTCCCCATCCATATCATTGGCATAATGAATTCAATCATATGTGACACCAAAAGATTGGAGTTCATTCTTAATCCCATGTGAATAGACATCATCAAGTTTAGGATCAATCTGCCACATTGTGACCTCTGCATCACAAAATCTTGATAAAGAAGAAGTCTGTACCCCCTCTAAATTATCACCTTGCAAACCTTCAAACAAGCTCTCTAGCACATCCAGGCTCTGTAAATCTGGTATACCCAAGTCTTGTAGATGCTCATATACATCCATACCCTATGAACTCTCATGCATTTTTGGTTCCTGTAAGTCTTTAGCTTCAGCCATTGGTAAAGGATCCACAATTCCAAGATTTGCATAGACATCTCTCACAACTTCTTCATCATCTTTAACTGCTATGGGAGCTCAATCGAGAGAAAAAGAGAGCTTTAGAGGGCTATATAATCTTGGTTGAGAGTGAGCTATGGAGTTTAGGATTTAGGATCGAGAGAGATAAGGCTTGCTTATTAGAAAGAGAAAGAGTAATTAGACATGGCTTAATGATGCTCAAGCTATGGAGCTTCGGCTTGGGAACATGTGAGAAGATATATGCGAATCCCCTGAGAATGACTGTGAGAGGGAGTTATATCCTTGAGAGGGACAAATTTCCAACCTGAGTCTCAAACTGACCGTGTGACAACTCCCCCTTTGCATGCTTATCTCCAAATACTCTATTGTTAGCCTCGTGGATAGCTATCGCTTAGTGCAGAAACGGCCCCTTGATGATGTGGCAAGCCTCAACATCAACCTGCACCAAAACCACTAGGGAGCGATGCTAAATGGAAGTGCCCTACCCTATTGTTCCATTTTAGTCACATAATTGAGCTCAATCTAGCCTTGCATGAGTTGGAATGAGCCCCTTTCCCTCCCCTTTGCTCTACTCTCACTATTGTCGGCCATGCATTTTTCTCCTTATTTCCCTTTATTGACATTGGATTCACTTTACCTACTCTATGGGCGGCCATCTTATGCAATCCCTTATGGGTAGCCACTTGTTATGGTCCCCCCCCCCCCCCCCTTCCTCCCCCCCCCTTATACTCCCTATTTGAATTACATATCAACCAAAGAATTGACTAGGTGAACATGTTTTTCCAATAGCCCAACGGGCATACACATTTGACCAAAGCACTACCCAGCACCACATCTTTCTCCAACAATCCCCAACCATATCCTCAATCAATGCATTCCATTTGATGTCTTCCCAAAGAGAATGCCCATCAAGAACTCTTTATGCTTTTGTGAGAGCATAACATTTGGCATATTTGACACTCAAAGCATTCCAAGTGATGACATACCGGATGGAAAGCCCTTTAAGAATTGCTTGTGCTTTCATAAAAGCATCACATTGGACATACATTTTGACTAAAGCCTTGTCAAGCACAACTTATGCTTTGACAAATGCACTGCATTTGGAATACAAATTAACCAAGGCATTTACAAGCATCCCATATATCAATCAAAGTAGTGCTAATAAAAATTCTAAGTGCATCCACATCAATTTTTCCTACTCATGGATGTTCGAAATTGCAAAGAGGACTAAACCGGTCATAAATTGAGCAGTTAATGCCCGATATGAGCTTTGTAAAGCACATGTTGTAGCCTTTTTGACCACTATCAATTCAGACCCTAGTAAGATTAATTCAATCTCTTCACACACATATCAAGGCGATTCCAAGAGCAGTAGAACCAACCCACAAAAATATCAGTACTTCTTCCTCGTTCGGACTCCGATTGACAAGTCGTAAAGACATGCATGGAGAGCATGTCAAGCACTACACTTTTGGCATATAAAACTGCATTTTGACAGCATCCCTGCATCCTAGTCTATAGGCATCAGACCTCATATAATAAACCCAAAACCCACAATAGGCATACATTTCAATCAACCTAACGTCATAACACATTCTGGCATAGATCATAAGATTGGCAAAACTCCAAAAATGCATACAGATTTTCATCTTTCATCTTGTGTCCGCAAAGCGATATGGCACTGTCAATGATCGCTTGAGCATGCGACATGCAAGAACCAAATGTATGATTGGTTGGAGGGTCAGGTAGTAGATATCAACCGTGTTTGGGTGCTAGTGCTCATGATGTTATTGTTACCTAGGGTTTTTTTACAATTTTTGATGCATATCGAGTGTTGATTTTGACCGCAGTTTGTACATAATTTGAGATATCCAATAAATTCAATGTTGGGTTGGATCTATGCTACAATGTTGTGATTGTTTTTACTTCTCTCTCTCTCTCTCTCTCTCTCTCTCTCTCTCTCTCTCTCTCTCTCTCTCTCTCTCTCTCTCTCTCTCTCTCTCTCTCTCTCTCTCTCTCTCTCTCTCTCTCTCTCTCTCTCTCTCAACCAAAAGCTCCTAGTTGACCCTAGAGAACCATGCACTCTGATATTTTTGGTGAACTCGATGCAAAATTGACCGGGGTGAGGGAGTACAAATGGAGTAGCAGGGAGGGATATGACAGATGTCAAAGCATATGGGGATTGTTGGTAGACTTTTGAAGAAGTTGTTTTTCAAGTAAGTGCACATTTTTTAGCCTCACAATTGGGAGAATCTTCTTTTCATACAAAGGATTCTCTAGAAGAAACTGGTAATCGATTGTTTGAGAAGATGTCAAGGTCGAGGTCAAGCTATGTGAGTGTTTAGGGATCTGTTAGTGCCAAGCTAGAAGTCGTGGCCGATGCATGTCTACTGTAAGATGAGTAGCTGATTTATGCATGTCTACTGTAAGATGAGCAGTTGATTTATGCTAAAGCTGATTTCAATTTTTTCTTAAAGAATAATCCACTTTGGGATATTAAGTAGGATGAAGGTCCATCAAAAGAAAAAATTGAAGTGAATGAAAAATTTTCAGAGAAACCCAAAGCTAACGGTTGTGCCATTAGCAACCCAAATGATGCAATTAAGGAACCTGTCAGTTGCTTTGTGATCGGCTCAAAAAGGGTTATCATGTCTACAGACTGTCTATAGGTATGCGATGAGTGAGTCTAAAAGGAGATTTTTGTCATGATGTGAAAACTACACAAGATACCCTGGATGTATCATCTGATACATATGAACAAGAGTAAGAGCCTACGTGTATTGTAGAGAGAGAGACAAATAGAGAGAGAGAGAGAGAGGATCTAAACATAGTGCTTTCTCAAAAGGCGATAGAATTTTACAAAGTGAATGCATTGAGAGGCTAAGAACTTTAAGCCATGCTAGCAATCCCTCTTAAACCTAAGCTTAGTAAAGAGAAAGTGAAGGGTAGTTATGAGCACTACTTTGGCCAAAACTTGACTCCCTCTGCTGCATAGAGCAAAGCCACCAAGGAGACTCAAAACGTTTTAGTACAATCTAGAAAAAGGCAAAGGAACTTAGATCTCGTAGAAGAATGATAATTAGGGACAAGTTGTCCCAACTAAAAAAGGCCTCATGTACAGAATTAGGCTAATAACATTGATTGTAGCGGAATTAACATGAAAGTAGTGAGAATTTCATTAAGAAAATTCATAATGAAGGTAGAGAGGAAGTACTTGATTGAAGAAAGCAATATAACATGACGCCTAGTTAGCTTGGCATGAAAAATACTTGTGAAAGGGAGAGAATTAGAGAAATTGACAACAATTGAGGATCGAATTTACTTGGACCCGGTCCCCCCTCCAAAAGTCTTTTGTAGTATATGTTCTCCCATAAAGAGAGACTTGGTACAATAAATTCTCTATGTTCCTTGATGCCATGAAGATGGAAAAATTCATGCTATGTTCCTTGATGTCCACTTGGCCAATTGCATCCACTTCTTGACCATAGTCCAAATTTACAAAAGTTTAAAATACCTACTATAGGCAATAGTCACCCCTTTGGTCCTAGGCATAAGGAATTTTAGCACTAACCTTTGGATGTCTTAATGAAGCTTTACCTAGGGTCTTTCAAATCTCCATTGGATGCACATTGCACTTTGGTAGACCATATCCTTTTGAGCTCCTATTGAGAGATAACTATCCCTCCTCCTCGTGCCCTATTGAGATAGGTCTAGCAGCACATATCCATATTCTAACCCTTGTTCCCTTCTATCTTCTCATATTAAATGATCAATTTAGTATGAGAAAATCATTTGGGATAGGTAGATACTAGATTTTATGTCATTGCCTCTCTCTTGAAATCATAGTCATCCTCGACCATGAGGTAGAGGAGGTAAAGCCTAGCCATTAGTCCATGGTTTCCTAGCGGGTAAAGGATCCCTTTCTACCCTACCACATCATTCCAAAATGGACGATTAATCCATTTGGTTCTTGAGAAATTTAGTTTCCGCAAGCATGTCTGCTCTTTAGTCCATATCACGTTCCCAAAGTAGAGTGACAAATTATACTTGGTGTTTGGGAGACATCGACGCCACAAACATGATCCTAAGCATGCATACTTGTTAAATTTGTGCAAAATAAAAGAAAAAGAGAGAGTCTTACAAGACAAAAACATTGTTCATTTAGAATGCATTTACATTTTCTTACCCTATTATAGCATTATAAGCATCGAGAAGGTTCATATTATCCTTAAGCTATGTTCCTTTCATCCATCTAGCATCTTCAAAAGGATAAATTTTTAGCTTAATAAGGTTCTGTTGGATAATCTTACCTTGTCTTAGCACCTTATCTTCATGTCAAAGGATGGATACGGGTTCAATCACCTCTCTTGATCCTCGGTCTCTGGAGGGTCTTCATTTATTGGTTTTGTTGGTGGCTCTCCTTTGTAAGGCTTGAGTAGTCTCACATGAAAAGCATTGTGTATGAGCCAATGATTGGGCAACTTTAATTGATAAGCAATCTCATTGATTTGCTTAAGAATTTGAAAAGGGCCGTAGTATCTTTTTGCTAATTTAGCATAATACTTATGGTGGCTCGTAGTTTTCCTTAAACGAGCCTTGGAGAATCTTGGCAAGACCCAATGATCATTCTCCTTAAAAATCTAAGGCTCTTCTATGCTTATTAGCAGCATCCTTTTGCCTTCTCTATGACATGGATATAGACTCTTTAATCTTTCAAAAAGATTCTTGTAGGTCTCGGCTATACTTATCAACGGCGAAGATCTTTCCATTTACCTTAAGTAGCAAAGGACTTTTAGATCTTCCCTCTATGACCTCAAAAGGTGCCTTTCCAATAGAAGTGTGTACGATGTTATTGTATGCAAGGGGTAATTACTTTTTCCATTGTCAGCATTGATCTACTTTCGTGACATAGATTTTTAGTAGATCTAGAATTGTAAGGTTAGCTATCTCACTTTGGCCATCCATTTGTGAGTGGTAGGCCGAAGAGAAATTTAACCTTGTGCCTAGGTTCTCAAAGAGACCCTTCCAAAAATTATTGGTCATTCTAGGATCTCTATTCGGCACCATAGATGTTGGCAAGCCATGGTATTTGAAAATTTGAGATATGAAGAGGGTTTCCACTTGGTGTGCCTTAATAATCTTTTTGACAGGTATAAAATGTGTTTGTTTGCTAAACCTGTCGACTGTTGTCCATATTTTTGTATTCCCACGGATAGACTTGGGCAATCCAAAAATAAAATCCATGGATATGCTCTCCCATGGTGATTTAGGAATTGGCAATGGTTGGAGCAATCTAGGTTGCTT
Source organism: Adiantum capillus-veneris (assembly GCF_014529385.1). Lineage (NCBI taxonomy): Eukaryota > Viridiplantae > Streptophyta > Polypodiopsida > Polypodiales > Pteridaceae > Adiantum > Adiantum capillus-veneris. The sequence goes on along the minus strand of NC_140948.1, from coordinate 50,380,355 downwards.
CCCTCTATCATACTTCGTCTTTTGGCATACCACGCATTTTGAAACATACTCTTGTATGCCTACTTTCAAAGTGGGCCAATAGAAGTAGTTCTCTACTCCTTGAAGAGTAGATTGAATCCTTGTATGCCCTGCATAAGGAGGATCATGTGATCTATACATTACTTTCTCACGAAGTGAGTTAGTAACACATAGCCTATTTCCATAGAGAGAATAACCATCCTGCAAGGTGAATGGTTCCTCTTTCTTCCCTAATGCAAGGGCTAAAATCACGTCCTTGAAATTAGGGTCAATAGCATACTCATCTATCATAAAAGATAGATCATTGTCAGTTGCTATGGGTACCACATTTTCTTTTTACCATCGTGATAGTGCATCGACCACTTGATTTTTTTTTCCAGCAATGTGAGAAATATGAAAATTAAATTGCAAAAGAAAATTTGCGCACCTCATTTGTTTGTCAAAGAGCCGAGTTTGTGTCATAAAATACTTGAGGCTTTGGTGTTCCGTTGTTGAGAAGTTGACGTGCTTGATAGGAAGGTATCGGACCTCTGGCAGTGAGAGCTTGTGAGGAGGTAGCAAAGGATTCACTCCATGAAGTGTGGTGTTTGGTGGTGAATACTTAAAGTGCAGTCATAGAAGACTCTCTCTCACCCTCTCATATACACATAGAACTCTCAAAATAAGACAAAGATGAAAACATCCAAGCTTTGATCATGATTCATATCTAATCAAAGGTAGGATGAAAGGATTTATTGATGCATTTATAGTGCCTAATATAATCTTTGTCTTCCAAGCAAACCCCGAATTGTTCTTTGAAACTGTAATTTCATACTGACAAAGATGTATATATTTTTCCTAGTGATTGGAATGAGTTGTGTATATAAGTCCTCATGGTTCATAATCAATCAAGACTCACCCTCTAGAGAAAAATAAATATGTGCACATAGAATGAGTTAGAATAATCTATGAGTGGTAGAATAATGGGGAGTGGAGATAGAAGAATTTCTTGTAGTTTTTCAGGTCCAAAAAGAAATACAGTTCTTTGTTGGAAGTGAATTTTTCGACTTAAACACACATTAACCCTAAGAGATTGTACATTATGGAAAGGGTAAAAGTTGGCATCGTGTGGGTCATTCATTTAAGATAATATAAACATATAGAAAAGGATATGGTTATGACCGATAGCTTACTAGCTAGAGATAGAGGTAGAGGCTTATGTACAGATAGATAGGTGATTATGAAGCAAGATAGTTGGAGAGATAGATTAGCAAAGAATGTAAGGGAGAGAGAGAGATAGATTTGGTTAGAGAAGTATATAGAGGTAGAGATATAGGTTGGGTTAGAGATGGAAAAGAAAACAACAAGAAACCAATAAAACCTCAAAGTAAAACACATCTTACTTGAAAAACTCTTTGAAAGTTATTTTTCATTTTGATAGAGAGAGAAGAAGAGGGAAGACTTCAAGCTTTGATTGATGCACCAAGTTCAAGTCCTTCTTTGATTAGAGTTGATCTTTCAACGATTGCTTACAAGATTGGCTAGTCTTCCTCAAGAAGCAAGTGTAGGATTAGACTTATGTTTATGGCTAAGTACAATTAGGCATTAATCCTTACGAAGCAAATGTAGGATTAGACTTTTGTTTATGGCTAAGTACAATTAGGCATTAATCCTCTCACTCCCTATTGAATGGTTTTCAAGAAAAAAGAGGTTCCCTTTATAGGTGAAAGGAACCCCCAAGGGTTACACAAGAAAGAGAGGATCCAATGTGAAAGAACTGACAAAGTTTGAAGTGGGTTGTCCCTACATGATGTGCACAGACTCGGGTCCACCATTTTGAGCATATCTCATCAACCGTGGCTTCAAATTAAAAACTACAACTAAGGACAAAAAATGCAGCTCATAAGCTATGACCCCCATTTTATATACTTTCTCCAATTTGGATTGAAATCTTGTGTAAAAAATCATCAAAATAGGGTACCTTTCTGGTAGCAAAAGTCTTCTTGTGGTCCCCTTATCCTAGAATTTCATTTGATTCCAATGGATACCTCATGCTATATGAAAGCATGACATTGCTCCTTCACAAAGTTTTATAAGCATTCTTGCAAAACTGCATAAAAATAAATGTATCTTTGAAAATCATGCAAGCTAGTGTCCCACTAGGATTTGATTCCTTCCTAGTAGCTATTAAAAAGATATATAAGAAAAATATGAAAAATATATAGAATATATATGTTTATATATATATATATATATATATATATATATATATATATATATATATATATATATATATATATATATATATATATATATATATATATATATATATATAAAATCACATTAACTATAGGATCTAGCTAGAGAGTGAGGTAATAATGAGATAGTAGAAAGAAAGAACCAATGCTATTTTTCCCAAGTTAAAAAGGCGCGGCTTTTGATGCTTTTTTCCACACTACTTTGTAAGGATAAAAGTAAAAATATATTACCCTTGAGATAAATACTAGGATGCGATAGCAAGTTTATTATTATACTTAGATATGCATATGTACATTATGGGAAATATACTTATGTATCTAAAAGGTCACAAAATAAATCTCTTGGCATTCGTTCCCACTATGTACGTGCAACAGCACGACACCTTGCATAGGATGAATGGAGTCTCCAAAAGATAGTGCTTCCATGAGTCTAGGACATGTAGAACAACTAGTAGCTCCTTTTTGTATATACCTAATACTCACTCATCAAAGTTAAGACTTCGACTCTCGTATGCTATGGCATGCCCTTCTTGAATCAAAACTGCTCCAATGCAATCTCTACAAGCATCACATTGGATCTCAAATGGCTTTGAGATATCATCAATAAGCTTATCTTTGAGATTATCAAAAGCATTTTGCTCTTTTGTAGTCCATGTATACCTAACGTTCTTTTTCATTAAGTCATGTAATGGTCTTTCTATTCGCGAGAATTTCTCTATCAAGCATCTATAGTATATACTCATACCAATAAAGATTTATAGCTCGTGTAGATTCCTTGGATTAGGCCATTCTTTTAATACCTCTAGCTTTGATGATTCCATTTGGATGCCATTTTGAGAAAAATTCACTATTCTTTTGATTAATGAAAATTTTATTCTCTCTAATAACTTGAAAGATTACCTACAGATGTTGATTAAGAGAATTGGAGTAGTAGATGATATCATCAGAGAATACTCCGATAAACTTGTGGTAGGGTCTAAAGATTTTCTCCATTAAGCGATTGAATGTGGTCGGAGCATTTGTCAAGCCAAAAGGTATGACAAGATATTCATAAAGACCAAATGTCATGCGAAAAGTGGTCTTTACTATATCTTCACTGACTACCTTTATCTGATGATAGCCACTTTAAAGGTCAATCCTAGTGAAGTAGGTAGACCCTTGTAATTTATCAAATTGTTCTTCTATCCATGTCACGGAAAATCTGTCTTTGATAGTGATTCTATTTAGTGCTCTATAGTCGACACACATACGATATCTGCCGTCTTTATTTTGGACTAAGAGGACTAATGAACAAAATGGTGAAGAGCTAGGCCTCACCATCCATTTTTCTACCAGTTCATGGACTTGCCTCATGATCTCCTCTTGTTGATCTTGTGAAACTTGATAAGGAGGATTATTAGGCGATGAGCTTTCTAGTAGAAGCTCTATTGCATGCACCATCCCCTCTTTTCGGAGGTAACTCTCAAGGGATATCATCCATAAAAACATCTTGGAATTTGCCTAGGAATGAGAAGAAACTCTAATTCCTCTTGATTGTGACCATTTTTATCTAGTAAACATTATGATCATTCAAGGATTCCTTAACAAAAATCTTTTACACAAAAATTGAGTTTTTCATTGACTTATCAAAAGCAGATGTATTTACAAGGGGTATGGTGTTACCCGAATCATTGGCATCTATGTACATGTTCTTTTTCCTATAGTTGAAATATATTCTCCTTGAAGGGAACTTCATATTGGTAGCCATGCAATTGAACCATGGTGCCCCTAAGATAACATCCTCATGCTAGAGAGGGGAGATGAAAAAGTCCTCTTTGTCGACGAAGCTTTGGACATGAAGCCTCTATTTCCCAATCAAGGGAATAACATGGGTGTTTCATGCACCAAGATTAAACCCAAAAAAAAAAAATCTTGCAATTACATAAACTTGTCCCTGGCCTCAATCCCAAGACCTCAAACACCTCAAAGGTGACAAGAGCTGGCAAGTAGTGAGGAAAGTGAAGAGGAAGAAGATGTGACATACGAGAAAGAAGTAGTATTTTTACCATATATTACTCTTAGATCTTAACTTAGCATAGTAATATAGATGGTAGATAAGATGAGCATGCCATTGAAGCTTAACTCTTGCTTGGATTTGCATTCCATAGTCAAGAGATGTTGGTGTAGGCTCTCTGCTTCTCAAGCTTGGAGAAGGAGGTGGAGTTCTTGCTCAACACATGAGAAAATGTGGGTATGTGTGGTTGAGTATGCCAAAAATGAGAGCCTCCTCTTGCCTTGGGCAACCCCTTTCTCTCCTAACACTAGCTTGCACCCTATTGGTCCATGTTAGAGCCTAGCCAATCAGGGTCTGCAACATAACAAGCAAGGGGGGTAGCATTGTTACAAGTGCCCCCCTTTCCCTCTTGAGAGAGAGCTTAGCTTATTATTTGAGTGAAGCTAAATTTTGATTGGACCTCTAGGTCTACTGGACAATAGGAATTAAGCTAGCTTATGGGCTGCTTAATTCTCATTGGACCCCTTGGTAGATTGTCCAATAGGAATTTAGGGGCCTTAATTTTCATTGTTTCTTTGTATAGCTTTTATAAATTGTTTAAGTTAAATTTACTCAAGCTTAAATCTCATTGGACCTTGCCATAATTAAGCTTGAATGGGGGCAACTTTGCTAGGTGCTTAACATGTGTCCTTAATGCCTTATGTGAAAAAGGGGATTTCTTGTTTTGTGTGTGTGTGTGCGTGTGTGTGTGTGTGTGTGTTCTCTCTCATCCCTTACAATGAGCGCTCGCCCAATGCAAGTGGGAGTGTCCACTTGGCCACTTGCATCCACTTGTTGACCATAGTCCAAATTTACAAAGGTTTAAAATACCTACCATAGGCAGTAGTCACTCCTTTGGTCCTAGGCCTAAGTACTTTTAGCACTTTGTTTTGGAGGTCTTAATGAATCTTAAACTGGGGACTTTCAAAGCTCCATTGGATGCACATTGCTCTTTGGTAGACCATTTCCTTTTGGACCCCTATTGAGAGATAACCATCCCTCCTCCTGTCCCCTTGCTAAGATAGGTCTAGCAGCACATATCCATATTCTAACCCTTTTTCCCTTCTATCTTTCCATATTAAAAGATCAATTTCGCATGAGAAAAATATTTGGGATAGATAGATATTAGATTTTATGACACCTCAACTAAAAAAGCCCTCTAGTCTACCCTTGTTTGGACAAGAAAGTTTATGGTACGGTGACATTGATAAACCCAACAATTACATGCTTAAACTTTTGAAATTAGAAAAAACTAAAGACTTTATCCCACTGTTCAATCATAAAATTCATTTTCCTATTAAAATTTGTAAAGAGAAATTGGGACTAGGTTTTGACCACTTTGTTGAAATGTATTCTAGGCCCCCCATCTGGTTTGAGGCTATAACTACGACAAAGGCTTAAAATAGCTTCAAATCAAAGAGAGAATTGTTGCTCAACTCCTAGGCATGTTGTTAAAATAGCCTCTAGTTGATGGGGAGGTCAAAGAGACTATCAACAAATAAAAAGAAAAGGTAGAACTTCAACCATTGATGGCCTTCCCAATGAGTCCTATACTACCAAGATTTTCTTATTCCATTCATTATGACTATGTAGCAAGAAGCATTGAGGTTTTTTTTTGTTCATGCACATATAAACATAGGAGTAATTAAGATCATCTATACAAAAGTTTCTAGGAAGGAATTTAAACAATTGGAGGCTAATTTGTTGATTTCTATTCAAAAATCTTTGTAACTCTCCCCTTTGATGGACCTCTTTAGCTTGAAGGAGCGGTAAAAGCTTCATGAAAAGAAGATACCTTCTTGATGTTAACATCACTATGTGGGAAGGGAAGAATTATGTAGAGAAGAATATCCTTTTAAAAAATTATCTTTTATGAAATTGACTTTGCTAAATATTATGACATAATTGAGTGGATGCCACATTTCAATCTTTGCATACTATGGGTATTGGAAGAGTTTATCAAACTGATGGCTCTTTGTCTATGACATTGCTTCTGAAGCTCTTGGTTGGCAGATTTTTGATTGCACGACTTAATATGAAATTAAAGGCATCAAAGTCCTTGGTGCAAAGAAAGATCTTTGTCTCCGTCTCACTGAGAAAGAGATAGTCTCAAACTTCTAGTCCTACATAAATTTGTCTTGCTTGGCTACGGAATCAGTCAACCATAAAACAATAGGTTTCAAAGTGATATGTGTTCAAATCCCAACTGTGTTTACCAATGTAGGATGTTAACCCATACCTAATGGTCAAGGTTTTAGAGTATAAGTAATCCCATGGAAGTCCATAGGAATGCCAACAAAGTTTCAGAGTGATGTGTGGCCAAATCCCAGTTTAATGGTCAAGGTTTTACAGTATAAATATTCCTATGGTATTACCAAGCCACACACACAGTAATGAGTAAAATCTCTAGTAATCACAACCCATACACGCATTAAAAAAGCTATATGTCACAGAATAGCCAAGAAAACCAATTGCATGTTTCTATTTCAGCTCAGGTGGATGCAATCCAATGCACTAGATTAAAGGTAGTTTGAGCGGACAAGATTTTTTAGAGATTTTAATTGTCAAAACACCTGCAAATTCTAAAACGCATAGAACTAGTTGCCAGACACAAACAGATTGGGCCACAACCTTTCTGCTTCACAACCTTCAACACCTAGGCAAACTCCCTGATTCATGACTTTCAAAAAGAGGCTTCATACCACATCACACAGCACATATGCTAAACTCCACCCATGGAGACTCTTGCACCTTGTGAGTGTAAAGCTTGCTTGTTAGAGAGACAGCCACAGCTTAACGGTCTGTTGTGCACAAAGGTTTTGCTATACAAGAGCGGTGGCCGGGTTTGATGTTGTGGCAGAGTGAATGTACTCCCTTCTTTGTTCTGCAAATCTCTCAAGAAGGGAACTACCTGTGGCTCGAAGAATAGCACACCAGCAACCCAACTTCAAAAGCGATCAGCCGGCCTAGAGAAGGCAACAAAGCAAGTCCCCAAGAAATTTTTTTGGTCAAGGAGTACTCTCATCTTTTGGAAGGTATAAAGGATTAGTACCTGCTGCTGCAGATAAGTACTCACCTAAAGCTTTCACAACACAACCTATCTGCTTTATGACAGAAAAAAGATGATTCACAACTAATCAATCTTTTCAAATCAATGCATGCAAGAAGACCATGGGAAAGAGGAGGGAAAAACCAATGTCAAAGAGGAGTGAAGGAGCCTGCAAAAGACACACAAGCCAATCGCAACGAGCCCATCGATGAAGGTATCCACCAGAGAACATCATCCCAATAAGGGCAGGCAAACCAATAGGTCACAAGAACCCAGGCTTTTTCTCTCCAAGCCAAGACTGCCTTCCCAAAGCTGAAGCTTCCTTCACCTCCCACACCAATCCCGTCTCTACGTGAGATAGCCAAAGATTCTCCAAGCACATCAAAGCGATCAAAAAAGTGCACTCAACTTGCATGGACAGAGCTTGATATGGAAAAGGATCTGCAAGCTAGAGAAGATGGTGTCTCTTTGCACAAGTACTCTATTCAATTTGACATAAGCAGAGCATCAATTGCTAACTGGGAAGAGGGAAGACCCAAAAAAAGAAAGGGATGGCAACAACACTTACAAGAAAAGAGGAGGATGCCTTGTTGAAGTGGATTTTCCTAAAATGTAACTCAAGCCATGGAGTCTCCATTACAGACGTGAAGCTTAAAGTGGCCAAAATGTGTCAAACAAGACACACTCTTTTCCAATGGAATTCCAAGAAAAATTGGTGGGATGCTTTTCAAAAACAGCACCCAAACCTAGTTTTTAGAGTCTCAAAGAGCCTAGATCAATCTAGAGCAAACAGGTACAGGCCCGAGAGAGTCAAAACACTTCATGACAACCTTTTCAAACTATACGCGGAACAAAACTATCCACCATCAAATATTTAAAATGCAAATGAGACAGGCTTCCAAGGTTCGAGAGACAAGGGCATGAAGATATTAGCAAGAAAAGGAACAAAGTTTGTTTATGGTATTACATGCGACTCTAGAGAGTGGATGATGGTATTGTCTTGCATCAATGCAGCTGGGCAAGCCATTCTAGGGTACTACATTTTCAAAGGCAGCCGAATTGGAGGCGATTACATCCAAAATTGCGAAGTGGGAGCAACAATGGTTGTACAAAGAAAAGCATGGATGACCAGGGAGCTTTTTCAAGCATGGATTGAGTAGTATGAGAAAGTCATTGAGAGGACAATAGACAAAGAACATAGGCATCTATGGGAGTCATATTTCCTTGAAGGTAGTAGCTAAGGCACATGAGAAAGGTATTGACATCATCACTTTACCTACCCGTACTTCACATAATCTTCAACCACTTGATGTGGCAATAGAAGACATCATCTAGGCAAGCTACCAAATCCGAGCTAGCAAGTATTGTGGCAAAGGCTACATGCTCCTCTTTCACCGAAACCAACATCAAGGTGGGATTTAAAGCACTGGGATATGGTTGCTCGACCCAACAGCAATTAAATTTGACAACATGCCATGCAATTACATTAACCTTGTGGATGAGGCAACAATTGCAAATGATGAAGGTATTTCCCAAGTACCAAACACACCAATGAATGCAGCCAACGAGGATGACGCAATTCTAGCTCTAAATAGCATGGTAGCTCAACTCCAACAAGAGCAATTTCAATCTCAACAGCATAATGCAACGCAATGTAGGATGAGCTTCACAAACTTCATGGAAGCTGATGAAATTTTATGTTACATGGACATTTTGACAAGACCAAATGAAATATTTCTAGAACCTCAAATGCTTACAACATTCACTAATGGAATTGAAGTGAGAAATGAATATGACTATGAGAATCACGCTAGAGGGGTTCACCATTCAGTAACCCCTATATAACGTGCGTTTGCGGGGTATTAAAAAATCCCTTCTTTTAACATGTCTTAATGAATAAAATGACCCCTTATTTTAGGATTTTTTTTTTCTTCCAAATTTGTATATGAAACCCCCTTATTTTAATGTATCTCTGTTAAATTGCTTATATTTTTTGCATTTTAAAACCCCTCGTTTTGAACTCACGTTATACATTAAGATGATTACATAGTGCACCCTCCGAAAAATCACATAACATCTTCATCAAGGCACCGACCTACTCCAATACAACCTGAAGGCCAACTTTCAATACAACCTGAAGGTCAACACCAGGAAAGGAGATTTCAAATGAAAACATCAACACTCTTTCAACAAATATAGAGAGAGCCTTTCAAGAGAATAATTGAATTATTGATCATCTGTGTGTCCCAATGTCAGAAGTATGTGTAAGACAAGCAAATAGAGAGGCTTTTGTCGATTACATAAAAAATTTGATTCTCACATCCACTCAATACATTGAGAGCATGAAGGCAAAGAATGCAAAGAAAGAAGAGATAACCAAAACAAAGGAGGAAAATGAGTAGAGAAAGAAAAGAAACACCAACAATCCTTAGCAGATAAGGAGGCCGCACAACAACGAAGAGTTGATGCCTGCCAAGCAAAACTTCCTAGGAAACATTGGGAGGCACAACAACAAATTTTTGAAGCTAGATTGCGCTCATTCCTTTGGGAGAAGGGCTCACTTAAAAGTTTGTACTTAAGGCCATTGCACATCGACCAACCATACCATGCCATGGCAAGAAAACATCAGCTAGAGAAGCTAAGAAGATCCAGGCAAGCAAAGCACTCTTGTTTCTTGAACACCATTGTGTAAACAAGTTTACATTTTCACATGCCAAACTTTTGCTCCCTCAGCCTTTCCAATGCGATGTGCTTTTGTTACTTACACGCAACTTCTCTCTTTTGAAGTTATGGCACTACGATGTTACAAATGATGTTCTCTTTTAAGATCTGTAATTTTGGGTAGTGCAAGACAGAAAAATTCACAAGTATAGCCATGTAGTCTTTCCCACATAAGCCTTTGTCGACTGTTTTAAAGACAATGCTACAAGTTGTGGGTCATCTAAAATTAGACTTTCAGATCGTAAGCTAGATGTTAAGTTTTGAAGGTTAAATAAAAAATTTGCTATGCACTTTACAAAGGTTTTTAAATACTTCAATAGAATAATTAGCAGCATCATGATTGCTGAGTGAGGGAAATAGTCTTTCTCACCTTCAAAACCTGGTTAGTGTTCTCCTCTGGTTGGTTGCAGCTTCAGAGAGAACTCGTGCATTGATAGCCGAAGCAGCCTTCAAAACCTGGTTAATCTGCTCCCTCTGAAGCTGCAAATGCCTCCTTGCATCAGCAGAAAGACCAGCATCATGCACTTCTACAGTTGGAAGCCACCATTTCCCCCCCTGCTTTGGCTGGGGTTATCTTCACTATCACGCACCGTGTTTGTTTGGTCAGCATGCCAAAACTTTGTAACTTTGAAGCTGTCCAGAGCTTCCTATCTCATGAAGCAAAGTTCGCATATGAAGCTAAACATACAACCAATTACATCACATAAGCATTGGCAAGAAGAGAACTTACAATCAACATGTTGTCCAGCTTGCAGAGTACAGGTAAGTTGACGTGAAGATCTGAAATTTGCTTCGTTACCATGACCTGTACACACAAAGGAACCCCTCTGTAGATCTTGAGGAGATATGGTGCTCAATAATGTTGCAATACTTGTTCATGCACTCATACCTCTGTGATACTGTCATTTGAGCGTATTTGTGATGAAGGTACAAACTCAACTATATGATCACTAACTGATAAAAGCCAGGACATTTCTCTTTTCCATCGTGCTTAGCGTTCTTGAGCTAAGGCCAACTCACCATAATTCTCCTTCCATAGAAGCTGAGAGAGAGGAGAGAAGGCACATTCCCTGTTTCTCTACGAACTCCCTGCAAACACACCCGCGCATCACTTCTTGGACGACTCCCCGCAAGCACCCACAAGATCCACACAGTAGCTTGGATTACCGTTTTCAACAGAGGACCTCATCGTCTCTCTCTCTCTCTCTCTCTCTCCACTGATAAAGGGGGCATAAGGTATAAATATAAGGGTTATGAGGGAGGCACAACGATGGTAGTGCTAAAGGAGGAATCATAGACAATGGTAGACATGCTGAGAAGGCTACGAGATTTATCCTGGCAAGGAGACTTGTGAGAAGATATATTGCAGATTGACGTACTAGGTGTAGGTAGGAGAGAGGATACGTGATAGGATGAGGGCCTCCATGTGTACACGCAAGATAGGTTTACTGGCGATCCACTCTCTCGACAATTTCCACCACAAACCCAAGAGTGGCACGTTGTCATGCAGATCCGCTTTCATGATAGAAAAAAGAGCAAAGAAATGCAAGCTAAGCTTCTTCGAAGCCTACACATTTATTGAGTAGTTATCATGGCTTGTTAACAAGCCAACTTTAATAATTAATGTATGCCATATGCAGCTTTAAAGGGTCAACATATGCCTTAATGATGCTTAAAAAGAGTATGCTTGAAGTGAGCACATATAGAAGTTTATGATCTAGAACTACAGTGCTTGAAGTGCTCTACCGGCCTGTCTTTACGGTTCATCGATTGGAGCTATGGTGAGGAAGTTATGGCACGTTGAAGTTTGAGTCAATTGCAGATCGATACCGGATTAGGCAAGTGTAGTTGAGGGGACAGAAATGAAGTGAATGCATGATCCTGAAGTGCTCACTTTGTGGAGCGCATCGGTCTTTTGTAATCAGTGATCGAAATTACGGTTACCAAGATATCACCAGATTAAATTTTCTCGGGAGCCAGTTCCGTGCCAGGTCAGTCGCCTTGGACGGTGTGCCATCTGGGAATTTTATAGCCTCATTAGAGTTTGTATCCATTCTATCCAGCTTGAGAAGTCTATAGGAATTTATAGCTTGCCGATCGGAGTCCGGTTGGTGACAACCACCGATGATGAAGTACTAGATGACTTTTGAAAGATTTGGCAACCTTAGTTAGTGGGCCCACAAACTTCGGGATGGTGGCTTCCAAAAGAAGATGATGGCTCAGTCATCAAATTGGTGGGCCACAGGTGGTTGCGGCAAGGAGCTCTAGGGAATTTAACCAAATGCAAAGGGAATGCCTTCCTCCAAATCCAATCACCTGTGCTTGCATCTCAAGGGTAGGAGACGCTGATATGGGCAGTAGAATTCACGATGATATTTTCATGAAATACCAGATGTCGTGCTAGGCACTGCTTTGTCCGAAATGTCATCTCACGGAGCTCATTGATTGTGGGATATGCCTAGCTTGATAGGGGCTGCTTGAGAAAGATGTTGAGCTTGGCAATGCTTTGCCCGAGATATATATCAAAATATGGTCACCCAAGGGGTGGCCACCCAACTGCGTCAAGGGTGTGCTCATAAGGCCGCCCAAAGGCATGCCCGCCCAATGTGGCACTAAGGCCGCCCAAAACCCTTAAGGGGTTATTGTGTTAGTGGGAAAAGGAGAGGAAATGAGGGAAAAGGCATGGCGTGAGCAGCACAGGGAGAGGAAGTGAGGCTCGCGCCAGCCAACACAAGCATCGGATGAGGGGCGCCGCAAAAACGAGAATTCATCAGCTCAGCGGGGTGCCCATATTTGGTGCTACTCCCGCCACATACGGCGCTATTGAGAAATCCAACTGCCACGTCCTCTCCCATATTCCCACAATGACGGCATCGTCGTTGTGAAAAATAGGGAAAAGGGAGCATTGATATATATAAAAAGAGGGTGAACGGGCATTGAGGAGAAGGAGACAATGGATACAAAGTGTGCCGAGCGGCATGAGAGGAGAGCAAGGAAGGGATGAGCTCGAAGGAGCAAGAGGAAGCTAGACTTTCTCTCTCTCGTTTTTGGATGGGCAAGGGAGGAAACCAAAACACAACCTCTCTCTCGCTCGCTCTCTCTCTCTCTCTCTCTCTCTCTCTCTCTCTCTCTCTCTCTCTCTCTCTCTCTCTCTCTCTCCTGCATGAATAAGGGAGTCTCGTGCTTAAGCAAGGAAAAGAACCCACGCTATTTCTCTCGCTCTCGGACACAAGCAAAGAGACGAAGGGAGTGTTGGAATTAGGGTTGCAGAGAAACGCACACAGCTTGGAGAAGATGAAGGAAGCTCAAGGCACACAATAGAGAGTGTATTACTTAGTATGCAATGGAAAGATAGATAGCCCTAGAGTGATGGGTGTATATACAATGCACGGGGGAAAAAACCTCCTAAAGAGGGAAAAAATGCCCCAGCGGTCCTAATGTGTTCACGCACATCACTACCACATGTATATGGTAACAAATCCCCCCTGGAGTGATGCGGTGAACAAGAGCTAGCACACGAGTAAAGGGAATTGCCATGCCCTAAGGACATGATCAGTCCACAAAGGGGAGTAAGCCCAAAGCTTTGCGGAAAGCTTCAAGCTTCTCATGAGACAATGCCTTTGTGAAAAGATCTGCAAGGTTGTCCTGTGTTGGCACATAAGCCAAGCTGATATCTCCTGTTGAGAGCCTCTCCGTGACATAGTGGTAATGCACCTCAATGTGCTTTGTGCGAGCATGAAAAACTGGTTTCCTCGCAACTGCCAATGCGCTCTGACTGTCAGTGTAGATAGTGTTGGCAATGTCTTGTCCAACACCCAAATCAGCCATAAGGCATATGAGCCATACACACTCAACCGTAGTTGTGAAGACTGCCCTGTACTCAGCCTCACAACTCGAAGTGGCCACAGTAGGTTGCTTCTTGCTCAGCCATGATATACATGAACTACCAAGAATGAAACAAAAACCACTTGTGGACACTTGCGTGTCAAAACAAACAGCCCAATTTGAGTCCGAAAAAGCATGTAAGTCTGGCGGCAATGATCCCCCCTTGGGATAAAACAAGCCAAGATGTAAAGTGCCACTAAGGTAGTGGAAAATCCTCTTGACATCCTGCCAATGCTTAGACCCTGGGCTATGCATAAATCTATTGACCTGTGAGACTGCAAACTGAATATCTGGCCTCGTGTTGTATACATAAATGAGGCAGCCAACAGCAGTTTGGTAAAGAGTGACATCAGCAGGATCGCCAGCATCATGTAGACTCAACTTCAAACCTGTTTCCATGGGAGTGGCAATAGGTTTGCAATCCTCAAGTCCAAACTTACATAGCAATGTCTCTATGTAACTTTTCTGACACAAGGCAATACCACCATCACACTGCTTAAACTGTATACCCAAGTAATGATGCAACATCCCTAAATCTTTCATTTTGAAAGTAGCATTCAAATCAGCCTGAAATTCAGCAATATGTCTCTCATTTGGTCCATTGATCAGCAAATCATCGACAAAGAACCACAATGAGAAGTACATCACCCTCACGCTTTACATACAATGTGCTTTCTATTGAACTGTTACGAAAGCCTCGTTTAACCAAATGAGTGTCAGCTTTCTCATACCAAGCACGAGGAGATTGCTTCAACCCATACAAAGCCTTCTTACATCTGCACACTTTGTCCTCTTGTCCTTTTATGAAAAAACCGCGAGGCTTCATTACATAAACTTCCTCAAATATGTCACCATTCAAGAAAGCAATAACAATGTCTGATTGATGTACATCCCAACCAAAATGAGCTGCCAATGCACATAAAAAATGCACAGTAGTCATACGACAAGTGGGAGCAAAAGTATCTTCATAATCTATGCCTTTTTGCTGTGCATAACCCTTTGCAACAAGTCGAGCCTTATGGCGATCAATCTCACCATCCGGCTTGCGTTTCAACTTGTAAACCCACTTCGTATCAATGGCCTTTTTGCCAAGAGGCAAATCACATAAAGTCCACGTGTCATTTTCTATAAGTGCATCATATTCTGATTGCATGGCAGCCATCCAATTTTCTGAAATCTGTGCTTCATCAAAAGACAGAGGCTCCTCAACATCATGTAAGCTAGACACAGCCAAAGCATAACAATCTGATGCATAAGATGCATGGCGAGAGCCTGAACGAGTACAACTAGACAAAGGTGCATCCAATTTATTGTCACGCAAAGTGTGCACCAGCCATTTTGGCATACCTCTAGCCTTCTCATTTTCAGCCCTTTCCTCATCAAGTACATCATGTACATCTGCATAAGTAATAGGCTGATCTATAACATTTTCAGAAACCCCCATAAGCTGTACATTTGCCTCATTGGAACTTACATTTGTATTTCCACCACTAAAAAGAGGCAACAAAGTGTCATAAATGTCCTGTGAGCTTACATTATTGTCTCTAGTACATGGCAGCAAGGGCTGAACAGAATCTTCCACAAACACTACATCCCGTGAAACCAGAATACGCTTTGTTTGCGGATGATATAACCTGTAACCTTTGCTTTCAACACTATAACCAATAAAAATACATTTGACAGCCTTATCATCCAATTTTCTACGTTGTGTTTGTGGCACCAAAGCATATACCAAACAGCCAAAAACACGCATGTGCTCAATAGAAGGCTTTCTATCATGCCATGCTTCATCTGGAGTAATAGACTGCAAAGCTTTCATAGGACACCTGTTAAGTACATAAGTGGCACACATGATGGCCTCAAGTCAAAAAGAATGCGGCAAAGCTTGACTTTTGACCATACATCGTGCCATTTCTGTCAGTGACCTATTTTTCCTCTCAGCAACACCATTTTGCTGAGGTGTATAAGGCATTGTACATTGGTGTTTTATCCCACGACTAGCCAGAAATGCATTCAATTCATGAGACATATACTCCCCCCCTTGATCGGAACGGAGGGTGCCCATAGTACATTTCGAGACATTTTCAGCCATAGCCAGAAATTGTTTGAACCACATAAAAACTTCGGACTTCGCTTTAAGCGAAAATACCCATGCATGCCTGGAGTAATCATCAATGAAAGTCACGAAGTAAAGATAATTGCCCAAGGATGGTGTTTACATGGGCCCACAAACATCACTATGCACAAGTTGCAACCTGCATGTGGCCCAAACTGAACCATCCTTTGGAAATTTAGAACATTGCATCTTACCCAAAATATAGCCTTCACAAACATGTTTGACAGGTGCTTCAAGAGGTGGCAAAGAAGCAACCATATCAGATTTCTGCAAACTGGCAAAATTCAGATGACCAAAACGTGCATGCCAAAGTTTTGCATCTGAAATAGCCCTTGAATCTGCAACAACATTTGCAAAAATTTGTCCACACTTGTCATACAAAGTGAGCTTATACAGCCCACGGCACAAAAGGCCAGATGCAACAATTTCATCACCAAAACTGTCATCCACAAATCTAACTACAAGTCCAAGCCTAGCAAGTGCGGATACAGACAAGAGATTCTTCTTGATCCCAGGTACATAAAGTGCATCAACAAGTGTGAAGGAACTTCCATTTGCAGCAGTAAGCACAATCTTTCCAACTCCCTGAACCGGATAAGAGGCATTGTTGACACAAGTGACTGAATTCCCATGAGGGACAGACTTGAGAGAGGTAAACAATTCACGATGTGAGGTAATGTGCTTTGTAGCACCATTGTCGAAATACCACACATGTGAATCTGCAGCAACTGACGAGCATGCATCATGGACAACAGGATTGTAAGTGCACTCTGTGCTAAAAGCCCATTCTGCATCAACATCAGCAACACAGTCTTCTTTCACAGAAGACTCAACAATGGCTTCATTTGTAGTGGAACCAGCATTTGTAGTGGAACCACCCTCTTTCTTCTTAGCCTCTTTGGCCTTCAAGGTAGGACACGACTTGATCAAGTGATCATTAGCTTTACAATAATGGCAACGCATTTTCTTTTTGCCCTTATCACCAGAATTGCCAGACGAAGTGCTACTTGCAGAAGCATTGGAAACATAAGTTTTGCCACTCGCAGCAATACCATAAGAAGTGGTTGCATTGCTGTTACCACCCTTTCTTTGAGAAGCAATAAAATCGTGTTCAATTGCACGCTGCCTAGTCCTATTTTTTCTGGAAAGTGACTCTTGCAACAGCAATGTGCATAATGCATCAAACTTGACAACTTCTGGATTCCCTTGGGTCATAAGTCTCCAAGTACTAGCAAAAGTCTGGTAAGAATCTGGTAAGGCATCAAGAACAGTCTGCACAAGGGAACTGTCTGAAATGACTTCACCTGCAGAAATAAGCTGCTCATTGATATCGTTGACACTAGCAAGGAAAGTGTCCATATCATCTTCCTCATGCATAATCTTCGACTCCAGCTCTTTACGCAGCAAAGAAATTTTAGCCTCATTGCGACTTGCATAAAGACCTGCTAGAATATCCCAAACCTGTTTTGCAGATTTTGTTGAACGAATGTGAGGAACAATGGTGCGCTTCACAGACAACGCAATCAATGGATGAGCCTGCGTATCCTTTACATCCCAACGAGCTTGTTCTACTGTTGGCAAAACTACTCTAATAGCAGCAATCCTTGCAGCAAGACCTGCAACATCCTCAACATCACCTACATCCTCAGAACCAGGACGTACATCAATGCCCTACACAATGTTCCAGACGCCCTTTGACACAGAACATGTTGCATCATATGAGCCCACATAGGGTAGTTGTCCCCATCCAACATGTCCTCAACAACAAACATCTTGAACACATCTGTGTTGTTGTCAGTCATGGTAAATGCTGCACCTGATGTGAAAACTGCCTGAAAATAGGAGAAATGGAGCGGGAACAACATGTGCTATATAGCACAAACCGTAGAAGACTGTAAGGCACCTGTTATGCAGAAATTGACACTGATAGAAATTCTGCAAAAAATGACGAAATTGCCTGTGCAAACCTGCCTGTAGTAAAAACGGAGGCTGAAATGAGCCCGAATCAGAAATCTGAGGAGACTGAGCTCTACAAGCTCACTCTTAATATTTGTCGACCTGCGGGAACGCTTACCAAACCTCACTGTAATCGAAGAAAGTGAGCAGGCGTGTGCTGGAGCAGCTGGCAACTAAGCTCGGGAGGCCGTAACCTGCTCTGATACCAATTGTTGGAATTAGGGTTGCAAAGAAACGCACACAACTTGGAGAAGATGAAGGAAGCTCAAGGCACACAATAGAGAGTGTATTACTTAGTATGCAATGGAAAGATAAATAGCCCTAGAGTGATGGGCGTATATACAATGCACGGGGAAAAAAACCTCCTACAGAGGGAAAAAATGCCCCGACGGTCCTAATGTGTTCACACACATCACTACCACATGTATATGGTAACACGGAGGAAGGGTATTCGAGCAGGAGGAAGATAATAAAAAAGGGACAAGACAAGGAGATAAAGCGGGACAAGCTAAGGGGAGACACTCTCTCTCTCTCTCTACCCGAGCTCGGAGTCTGAAGCTCTCAATATCTCTCTCTCTCTCTCTCTCTCTCTCTCTCTCTCTCTCTCTCTCTCTCTCTCTCTCTCTTAAGTATAGAGGGGAGGAATCAGACAATCACAACAAGTGGATAGAGGAGAAGTCGAAATTTGTAAGCGGCAATTAAGGGAGTGCAAAGCACACAAAGCAAGAAGCTGCAGAATTTTTGACAGTAATTGAAGCATGATGATTGAGGCAGTGAGTAGAATTAAAGCTTGCAGAATCCAAGGGCAGTTGAAGCAGAATTAAAGCTTGCAAAATCCAAGGGCAATTGAATTAGATAAAGTGACAAGAGAGAATTAACATCACTGTCATCATCTAGAGATTGATTAAACATCCTGTTAAGTCCCGACGTTGTTAATGGCTCGGTTAAACTTGTAAAATGGGAGCTTAAACTCCTAGTTATCAGATGATCCAAGTGACAGTGCTGTTAACAGCCCGCTTTGGCTAAGGATTAGGCTATACTCGAAGCATTATTCAATTAATTGATGATTACGATGATTGCTAGATCTTTCAGTGTCTGTTGTTCTCTCTCTTTCTCACCTCTCACAGCCAGAGGCCCGATGCCTTCCCAACTCACGTTTTGAACACATATCCCCCGACATCTTTGTGCATGTGCAAGGGGTATTAAACATCCTGTTAAGTCCCGATGTCGTTAACGACCTGATTAAACCTGTAAAACGGGAGATTAAACTCCTAGTTATCAGATGATCCAAGTGACGGTGCTGTTAATAGCCCGCCTTGGCTAAGGATTAAGCTATACTCGAAGCATTATTCAATTAATTGATGATTTCGGTGATTGCCAGATCTTTCAGTGTCTGATGTTCTCTCTCTTTCACACCTCTCACAGCCGGAGGCCCGACGCCTTCCCGACTCACGTTTCGAACACATATCCCCGACATCTTTGTGCATGTGCAAGAGGTAGGTTGGTCTCGCCTCTCACCCCAAATTTGTTACACATAATTCAAAAAACCTCTTTGAAAACTCAATAACCTTCACTTCCCTATCACCATCTCACCTCCACTTGTTGACCTAATCATAGCAGTGTAAATCATCACCCTAAACCCAAAACTTGCTCAAATTTCAAGTTCCCCACATCCCTCCCAAGTTAGGTGTCTCTATAATGTCCCCTCTACCCTAAAGGATCTTTAAAATTATAAGGTTGCTAAAATTTGGTCTGTTGCTTCTGAATTAGGTAGAAGGCGAGGGCCTCCTAGCTGCTACCTTTCTGTTTGTAGAGGCTTTGGGAGAAAAATTGTACTGCGAGAAGCTCACTACCTGGTAGTGCTCGCAGTAACTGTAGAAGCAGCGGTAGATCGTATGAGTGCCTACTACGTTACGGCAGACAATGGGCGCCTTGCAAATGACGAAGGTGCCCACCTTCTATCCAGAAACGGACTTCTACCCAGGCTTCCCTTCGCATCATGTTGAATCACGGAGTCCCCATCTTCTCCTTCAAGGTGCCGGCATCAGGTACCTCTCTCTCTCTCTCTCACACACACACACACACACCCACACACCCACACACACACACACACACACATCCTCATCAATAGTTCTGTCATCAACAATTACGCTTGCAATGTGCATTGGCATGCATGCCACATAACTTGAATTCTAATTCGACAGAAACGTGAAAGTTTAGAGAATCGGCACATGTAAAGGTTTTGCTTGTCATCCCTTCATGTGCATAGCAGGACATTGTGCACGTTGAAGCTTATGAAATTCTTGTTCTATGTATATACAGGGTGATAGATAATGTTTTAAGACAATGCAAAACATGGAAAATGAGCATTGATAATTTTTGAAGTGTGGTATGCTGAATATTTTTGCATGTTGTTCTTTTATCCACCCAAGCGCTTCTAGTGGTGGCCACGTTTGCTCTCCGACTGTCCCACTTCCTGGTGTGTATGTACCGGAGAAGTGGTTTTCACCCAACAAAGGTCCAGAAGCTTTTGATTTTGCGATCTTCTCTAACGAAATTCATGATTCAGCATCAAGAAATGGGTGGTGTGAGCATATGGGCCTTCATAATTCTACAAATCTCAAGCAGAACAAACCAGAGATATCAGCAAACAGTGGGTCATTTGGGAGTGTTTTTGAGTATACTACTCCTATACACAACACACCAGATGGAAAATTGAACTTGAATGCCATACGAGAGAAATGTCATGTCACTTCCGTTTTGGCAAGGGTAACAGATTATTTACCTGTTGAAACCCTTGGTTTCTTCTTGGAGAAATGTACAATGGATAAAGATATTGCAGGTGGAAGAATTGTCCATTTGCTTATTGTCAGCAATGGCTTCGATTTTATTCCTAAGCTTTGTGATAACTTGATCCGTCTTTTCGGCCTGTGTGCAAGTTTGGTGGAAGCTGACCAACTATTTTCCAAGTTAACAGTGCCAAGTGTCTCAGCATGGTACACAATCATGGCAGCTCACTCTATGAATGGGGATAATGAGAAGGTTCTTCAGATTTATACTAGAATGGTGCACGCAAGCATTGCTCCCAACAGCTACATATTTACATGTGTGGTGAACTCATGTGCCAGTTTGAGAGCCTTAACAAAGGGTGAGGCTGTTCATAATGACATCATTCACTCTGGACTTCAATCTGATTTGTTTGTGGCTAATGCACTGATTGGTTTCTATTCAAAGTGTGGAAGCCTAAGTAAGGCACACAATGTGTTTGTTGTGTTGCCTAAAAAGAATGTCGTCGTATGGTCGTCCATGATAGGTGCTTTTGTTCAAGAAGGTTGTTTGGAACAATCTTTGGAACTGTTGAGAGAAATGGAAGAACAGGGTGTTGAGCCGAACGAGTACACCTATTCATCCCTTATCAGTGCATGCGGCAATGCTGACAATGTGGTGCAGGGCCTGCTCTTACATAATCAATTCATAAAGAGTGGGCTTAATATAGACTCCCACATGGCAAGCACCTTAATTAACATGTATGCCAAATGCGGGCGCATGATGGAGGCACATGATGTATTTGCCGACTTGTCAAATCTGACAGTAATATGTTGGAACACTCTCATTGCAGGATATGCACGTAATGAGCATGATCTTGCTGCTCTTGAAGTCTATGACAACATGGGAAGTGAGGGTTTTAGTCCAAACAGCTCAACATTTTGTTGCAGCTTAAGAGCATGTGGAAACCTGAAATCCCTAGAGAAAGGCAGGGCCATTCATGATCAAATAGTTACAAATGGGCTAGATTCAGATGAGTATATTCAGTGCAATCTCATCAACGTGTACTCCAAATGCGGATGTCTGGTTGAAGCCCGAAGTGTTTTTGATCATTGGTCTTCTCAGAACATTGTTTTGTGGGGTGCTTTAATGGCTGGGTATGTGCAGCATGACCATAATCTTCCTGCTTTAGAGTTTTTTGCAAAGATGCAGAATAATGACATTAAGCCAAATGTCTATATTTACTCTTCTGTTTTACAGGCGTGTGGCAGTTTAGGAGCTTTGAAAATTGGCATTGATATCCATGAGCAAATCCGCAAAAGTGGACTGGAGGTATGCGATTTTCTTGGGAGCAGCCTAATTGGGATGTATTCGAAGTGTGGAAACTTAGAAACTGCACGCGCAGTGTTTGAGGAGCTACCTTCTCAAAATATCGTGTGTTGGGGTGCCATGATAGGAGGGTATGTCCAGCATGGACTTCCTCTTGCTGCATTTGGCTTGTATGAGGAAATGGTTTCTGATGGAATGAGACCGGATAATGTCATCTACATGTATGTTCTGGAGGCATGTAGCATTATGGGTTCCTCTGATCATGGCAAGGGCGTTCATGATCAGATTATTGCAAGCGGACTTGGTTCAGATATAGTGGTTGGTAACTCTCTTCTTCACATGTACATTAAGTGCAATTGTCTACAAGAGGCGCAAACCACATTTCAAGCATTGGGGCAGAGAAATAAGATATCGTGGGATGCAATGGTGGTTGCATATTCTCAGAACAGCAACTTTGCCATGGCCAGGAATTGTTTGAGAGGTATGGCAGAGGAGGGATTTGTGGCTGATGAGATACTCTTCACTGATATTCTCGTAGCATGTCGTCGTAGTGGTAATGTAGAGGAGGCATCGAAGTTTTTCAAGATGATCAATAGTGTTTATGGTATGGATCCTTGTATTGAACATTTTGGCTGCATGGTCAACCTGCTGGGAGAAGGAGGTTATCTTTTAGAGGCTGAAGAGCTAATAGAAATCATGCCAATTCCACCTGACAGTGTTGTGTGGTCGTCTTTTCTTTCGGCTTGCAAAGCTTACAGAAAAGTTGACCTTGGATTCAGGTGTTTCAATGAAGTTTTGAGGCAGGATCCGGGCATGGGCATGGCATATGTGCTTATGTCCAGTATTTTTGCGGAAGCGGGCATGTGGGAAAATAAGCACATGATAGATGAACAGCGAAAACAAACAGATATGTGGAAAATCCCTGGAAGAGCCTGGATTGAGGTTAACAAACAGGTCCATGAGTTTATGGTTGGCGATAGAACACACCCTCAAAGTAGCAAGATTTATGCAACTCTAAGGAGGTTAGCTGCTGTTGTAAAGGATGAGGGCCATGTGGGTGGAGCCGATGATGATGCTGAAATGCCAGAAAACAGCAACGAAGAAGCGTTGCTTGGACATTGTGAGAAGCTAGCCATAGCTTTTGGTCTATGCAACATGCCAGAAGGGGCAACTGTGCGAGTCGTCAAGAACCTCAGGGTGTGCACTGATTGCCACCATGTTAGTAAGGTTATCTCTAAAGTTGAGAAAAGGGACATTATAATCAATGATGCCTACCATGTTCATCACTTCAGTAACGGTGAATGTTCTTGCGAAAAGAATTTTGTGAGTGGCTAAGGCATGGTGTGTCACTTGTGCTGGGACCAGTTTTGTTCTCATTGGTGCATCTACGACAGAAATGTGGCTTTAGCATTGACATGGGCAAGATAGAAAACAACTGCTAGGCCTGGGCTCTTAAGCCCGCCTTCAGATTTTGTCGATGGGGTGCCTTTTTATGTCGGCTATGTCCTGCTTGCTCTTGTACTATTGTACTATTGTCAGAGGAGACGGAAATGTGGCTTTAGCATTGACATGGGCAAGACAGAAAACAACTGCTAGTCCTGAAGCCTGCCTTCAGATTGTCGATGGGGCGCCTGTCTATATTGGCTATGTCCTGCTTGCTCTTGTATGATTGGATTTGAACCTGTGAGCAAGACTCTATAGACCTTGGTGACAGTTGGTGTACAAACCAATGCAGTTTTATGGCAACTGTTCCAGGAAACACGTTATAAGAGCCGTATGTCAGGATGAGTGCCGTGGGTAAGTGACCAAAAATTTGACAGGACAACCTCCGCTGGCAACGTAGACTGAGATAATTAAGGTGGAGTTCATGAAGCATTTCCCCAATACAAATGCTATGTCTGGAGAGAGTTTGAACTGGATAAAAGCTTGAATGGACTTTGCAGTAAGTGGGCCGCTGTACATTGCCTACTGGCCAGGCTCCACTTTTGCTGCATCTGTGCAGCACAACTTGAATGGTAATGGGATTTTCCATTCTATAGTTTGGGTTCGCTTTGAAGGGCGAGATATTTTCATTGAGAAAAAGTTTACTAAATGTATGAGGTCTCATGAGTCAGTCTAATTGAAACTCATGTGTGCTTCGATGAGGTTGAGGAGTGGATCAGGGCATTATAAATACGTTTGATTGGAAAATTGTGCAGGGTTGCTGATAGGCATTCAACCACCTCTTTTTGCCCTGCAGAGCAGTAAGCTAAAAACATCTTTCTGGTGGCTAAGGTAGCCAATCTACTACGGCATTCGGCAACAAAAGGGTGTGCCCTTTTTTTGCCTCGCCAAAGGCTATGACATTGCGTTGCAGAGGTCGTAGGAAGTTCGAAATGAGGACGCCATACCATCCATGGTAGATGGAAACTGGGATTCTCTTAAGGCTCCCCTGTTGACCCTCGAAAGGTACTCTTGGACCTCCCACTATGCAGGTGTAGCCCTTACATTACCACCTCTTAAAAGCACACTGAATGTGGTGGTTATCTCAACCATGCAGGCTCTACATGTTTAGAAGCTCTTTAAGATTTATGTATTGTATTTTGCAGTTTATCCGCATCGAATATTACCTAAAGGAAGGATAGCTGACATTATCACAAGCCATACTTTGCCAATGAATATCTTTGGTGTGTTACGACTTGGGGTTGGTGCTACTACCACAATGAATCTCGAAGTCATCATGCCTGAAAAATTGTCACTCTCTATGGAAAGGCATGCATTTGCTTGCCTTCCATAGAGGCTTACCAAGATGTATTGCTAGTAAGCATCCAAATCTTTTGCAAACAAATTTTTCTCTTGGCCTGCATGCTATCATAACAAATCTTGTAACTTTGGTCAAACTTCACTACTCTTTTTCAATGCATAATTTGTTCGAGCAGCCGTTCTTTCATCGAATCTGAATTCGAATTCGACTCCAATTCAAGCTCATACCACTTAGACACCAAATTCATTTCGTTGTGGACAAGCAGTGAATGAGGATAGGAAGCTTCGATCCTTTTGCATTTGGCAAAGTTGTCGTGTCCTCAAGATCATTGTAGGGGATCAAGAACTTGCAAATAAAGATGATTTTTTGGGTGCGGTTTTGTTTGATCTGCTGGAAATCTCTCGGAGAGTTCCTTTTGATGGTCTTGTTGCGGAAAAGACCACCTTATGTGAGTGCCTCTGTGTCACAAGCTTGTGACGTGGCACCGAGGGTTAGGGTTTAACCTAACCCTAACCCTTCTAGCTTATTGAATATGACCGGTGGGCCTTAACTCTCGCAAAAAAAAGCAAAGCGAACGAAATGTTGACGTGCTACCGTATGGATGGGCCAAAAAACGGGGAGACCTACTGACGTGGTAGCGTATGAAAAGCCTGGGAGCATTGCAGAGAGACGACCCTCAGACATTGTACCTTGTGACACATCAATAAGAAAGAAATATCGAAAGGGGCGTTAGTCTTTGGGGCCAGTGCTTTTGGAAGTGGAACTCTGTCGCTTGGTGTCGATTCTCTCTCTCTTTACTTTCAATTCAATTGTTTGCAATTTTCTCATGTGTTGTTGTAGATAATTCGTTTGGAGTGTCCAAGCCCGTTACAATGGTATCAGAGTTACAGGACTTGATTCCTTTTCCCGCATAACACATGGATTCTCGTAGTGAATCCGACAGAGAGGAAAGTCTTCCATTGACTATGCGACTAGGGAAATGAAGCAAACCTCAATCCTAGTGAGGGAGTAGAAGAAACCATCGGAGATTTCAATAGGAGCCGACCTCCTTACAAGGAATCGAGAGAAGACCATGGCCCGCCGTTTTCGATGGGAGATCTTGAAAAGATGGAATACCGGTGTCAACTGCAAGTTGACACTTGTGCCACCAAAAGGATAATCAAGTACTCCAAGGACCCGGAGTATGCAAAGTATTTGAAGAACCATCCGCTTGACAAGGTTCACTCACGGTGATGAGAAGCCATCCATTCACCTCTCAAGTCGGCATTGAAGCAAAAAGCAAAGCCGAGTGCAGAAAAGAAGTGTTTGGCGATACTCTTGAAAAGAAGATCAACCAGTTGATGAAGACCACAATGCACTCTCAGAAGAAGAGGAGTTCAAAGGGATATCCCGGCTAGCTGGATCGGAAATACACTTTCGAGGAGGCTAGTATATACAAGAATTGTATTCGCTTCGAAGACGATCCCAGTCTCCGTCTTCGTCCTCGTCTTCATACAACTCAGAGGAGTTCTTTTGGATTCAGAGGAAAAGAAGCGGAGAAAGAAAAAGAAAAGCAATAAAAGAAGACCTCAGAAGAAGTCTAGAAAGCACCACAAGCATTCTAGCAGTTTCAAGGAGGACATATTATCCTCTTACAATTCGGACACTGTTTCCCTTGCATATGGGTCTATCTATGGGAAGAAACGGAAGCACCTAATGCTTCTAACTTAGTATGATCACCTCAAGAAAAAGGGTAAGAAGATCAAGAATGGGGTCAAGCGGTTAAGTTTGACACGTTTTCAAGCTTAAGGATACCCATCAAGCCCTTGCATTTATACAATAGTTTAACATCACTTTTTCCGGGAGGTCGTTTCTCGAAAGCCTCCAAGTTACGAAAGGCGGCGTCTTTTTTGAAAGGTGGTCTACCCTGTTGTTGCAAAGAGAATCAGCTAAGAAGCGGATTAAATTCAAAAGAATCTTCACACGGGTATGGTTGTCGGAAGAGTACGAAGAGGACGTCATTACGGCTTGGCATCATTTGAGGATGGCGAAAGAAGACACTTTGTTAGTTATTTGTTAGAGGTTTTGGGATACCTTTTTGCCAATGGCTTCTTTTTGGAAGATCACCTTAAAGGAGTAGGTAGAGCGGTTTTGTTGTGATCTTCCACAAGGGATGCGGCGGTATTGCCCAAAGCAAAATTCGGAATCCATTCAGAGGCTTATGGGACATGCCAAAGGAAGGCTTTGGTATGCATTCTGTCTCTTTGGCCTATCCCTCAGACAAGCTAGTGTCTGCCTCAATAGGGAAAGATCCTTTGGACGACTAAAAGAAGAAGGGAAAGCAATAGAAGAAGAAACCCACCAACTCGAACTTATTAGTAGAGCAGCATGCATAATACTATAAAGAGGGCAATGTTATGGTTGTGGAAAAGAAGGGCACATCCTTGCAAAGTGTCCGAAGAAAGCACCTAAGGAGCAAGTTGAGGACAAATCGAAAACTTTAAAATCCGCAGAGGAGCACGTAAAGAAAGGAGAGAAAAAAGCAAGACTGGTTCCAGACTTCATGGGAGCGATCCTAGAGCAGATGGATGAAAGTACAGAGCTTTGCAAAGCCTGGGGAAAAGTACGTGATTAAGAAGTCCTTATACTCTTCGATAGAGGAGCCAAGGTCAACTTCATCTCACCCAAATCAACGGCTTGACTTGTAATCACACTTGAAGAAATGGGACCACCAATGGATGCAATTTTAGTGACATTGCGGTATGATGCCACCATTACACCTGTCATAGGTAAACTTTAGTTGCATTGTTAAGAGTATCTTGGGCACAAGGACTTTATGTCATGCCTTTGGAGGGATGCAATGTGTTAGAAAATATGACGTAGTTAAGTAGATAATTGAGTAGATTACTTAATGGAGAGAGATAATTTTCACACACCAGAGATTATAGAGTAGAGAGAGAGAGAGAGAGAGAGAGAGTACACACGATATCGTGGTTCACCCAATGTGGGATACGTCCACAGGAAAGCAGCCACTCAATGGCTTTAGTACTTCAAAACAAGAAGTAGATTACAAAGGGACTATACCCTTTTGGAGCTCCCGCCTTGCTTCACTCTCACCACCTCACATAAACTTCACAATGCACCACAATGCTTCAGAATCCGTTTTTGTGTGTAGAAGAAGCCTCCTTTTATAGGCCAAAAGGGTTGCCCTCTCTCATGATAGGCAGTCATGTGTAGCCGTCTTTGTGTCAAATTGGACCCTCCAATCTGTCCATATGTGGTGGTCCTTGAGAAGACAAGTCCTCCTTTGAACACGGCCACTGACCTCTGGCCATTGACTTTTGAGCCGCCTTCTTATTCTTGAATGCCGAGTGAAGATGAGCAAAAGCTCAACTTCTCCTTGTTGACCACCTTTGTAAACATATTTGCAGGATTTTCATTTGTACGAACCTTTCTTAGCTTTAGCTGTCCCTCTTTCAAAAGAGTGCGTATGAAGTGATATCCACCTCAGTGTGGTTTGTCCTTGAATGAAACGCTGAATTCTTTCACAAGATGGATAGTGCTTTGGCTATCACTGTACAAGACACAATTGTTTTGTTTGAAGCCAAGCTCTTCTAAGAGTCTGTGAAGCCACAAAATTTCTTTGCTTACCTCTGTCATTGCTACAAACTTTGCTTCCGTGTTAGAAAGTGAGACCACTTTTTGCAACTTTAAAGCCTAGCTTATTGCTGTGTCTCCAACTATGAAGATATAGCTAGTAGTGCTCCTTCGAGTATCTTTGTCACCTGCCATATCTGCATCAACATACCCTTGAAAGAAAATATCAGTGCCTCCACAATACAAAGCATTTGTTGTTGTCCCTTTTAGATACCTAAGTATCCACTTCACAGCTTGCCAGTGCTCTTTACCTGGGTTGTCGATGAACCTACTTACAACTCCCTACATGTGCAATGTCTGGCCTTGTCCAGACCATAGCATACATAAGAGAACCTACTGCTGCAGTATATGGAACTTTAGACATATAGGCTATCTCCTCTTGTGTCTTTGGACACACATCCTTGGTTAATTTAAAGTGACCAGCCAAAGGTGTAGAACCATTTTTGCATTTTGCATTGCAAACCTTTTTAGGACCTTCTTGATGTAATTCTCTTGAGATAGCTTTATTGTCTTCTTCGTCTTGTCTCTTGATATCTTCATACCAAGTATCATCTTTGCAACACCTAAATCTTCCATTGAAAAAGATTGAGACAGCTCTCCTCTTTTAGGTCTTTGATGTCCTGCATGTTAATACTTGCAATCAGCATGTCATCAACATACAACATTAGGATGATGAACTTCCCATCTCCCAAATTCTTCGTGTAGACGCAATGATCTGAGTTGCATCTTCTAAATCCATGATCCAAAATCCATCGATCGAACTTCAAGTACCATGTCTTGATGCTTGCTTTAAACCATACAAACTCTTCTTTAATCTGCAAACCATTTTCTCCTTACCTGTTACTTCATACCCCTTTGGTTGAATCATGTCAATTTTCTCCTCTAAGTCACCGTGAAAAAATTCCGTATTTACATCCATTTGCTCAAGATTTAAATTATAATCAGTCACCACAAGGCTTAAGACAAGCCTAATTGAGTTCATTTTTACAACAGAAGAAAATATTTCATTAAAGTCAATGCCTTTATTTTGAGAAAACCCTTTTACCACAAGCTTGGACTTGTACCTTTTCTTCCCACTTTCTTCTTCCTTCAACTTATACACCCATTTGTTCTGCAGTGCCCGCTTACCTTTAGGCAACTTAACCAATTCCCATGTTTAGTTGCGATGTAGTGAGTCCATCTCTACTTACATGCTCTTCATCCATTCTTCTTTGGATTCGTGATGCATAGCTTTTTCGTATGATTCTGACTCTCCAGAATCTGAGATCAAGAGATGGTTGAAGGAAGGAACAAACATCTCTTGAGGTCTAGTTGGTCTTGTGAATCTTCGGAGAATAGGTTGAGGCTCCTCATTTGGTCGACGTTGTTGCACGTTATCACCATTTGCACGCCTTGAGTCTTCACCGTCCTCAAGCTCCATGTACTCATCACCTGTTTATTTCGTTTGTTTTCTTTCCAAGTAATCTTTGTATATATTTTGTTCGTTGAAAATTACATCCCTACTTTTAAATATTTTACCATCTTCAAGATTCCATAGGCGATACCCAAAGTCACCTTCTCCATAGCCAATGAAGAAACACTTTTTGGACTTTGCATCTAGCTATGACTAGGCTTCTATCTATGTGCATGAAAGCCTCACACCCAAACACTTTGAGAAATGCATAATTCACTGGTTTACCTGTCCATGCCTCTTCTGGAACTCCCCCATCCAATGCCGTTGAGGGTGACTGGTTAATTAAGTACACAGATGTACTTACAGCTTTCGACCAAAGCTCAAGCAGTAGGCCTGCATGTAGACGCATGCTTCGTGCTCGCTCCATGATTGTTCTGTTCATCCTTTCAAAAATGCCATTTTGTTGAGGTGATCTTGTGGTTGTCCTTTGTCTCCGAATACCATTGCTAGCACAAAAGCTTTCAAAAGCTTGGAGGGAATACTCGCCTCCATTGTCGGATCTGAGGCATTTAACCTTGGTACTTGTTTCATTCTCCACAAAGGCTTTTCACCTTTGAAATATGGGAAACACATCGGACTTAGTCTTCATGACATAAACCCATGTTTTTCTAGTCGCATCATCTATGAATGTTACATAGTACAATGAGCCACCAAGTGATGGTGTACTTGCAGGACCCCAAACATCAGAATGAACCAAGTCAAGCTTTTTATTTTTTCTTTCATTTCTTGATTTTTAAAATTTTACCCTCTTTTGTTTACCATAAACACAATCTTCATAGAACTCTAAGTCCACTTATTTCAAACTTGGTAGAAGCTTATTTGTTTGAAGGATGTGCATTCGTTTGGCACTCATATGCCCAAGCCAATAGTGCCACACCACACTGTCGACTTCCATAGCTATTACACAAGTTGAAGATTGTGTGCTAACAGTAGACAAGTAAAGTGTACCGACCTTTTCTCACTTGGAAACCACCAAAGATCCCTTTGAGATCTTCCAACGTTTGTTTCTGAATCCAATGTTGTGACCTTCATCGTCCAATTGTCCTGTAGAGATCAATTTTTTACGAAGAGAAGGAAGATGCCTAACATATTTAAGCTTCCATTCATTTCCATTACCAGTTTTGACACTAACTGTACCTTTGTCGACAATTTCACAAGCTTCATCATCTCCTAAGTATACATACCCAAAATTACCTTTGGTGTAATCTGGAAATGTTGCTTATGTGGTGTCGCATGGAATGAAGCCCCATAATCTACTATCCAGGAATTAGATACATTGTCTAATGAGAGAATTAGAGCATCTTGCTCTACTTTACCTGCCACATTAACTTCCGATGTTGGCTTGTTGTCTTGAGACTCCAATTCCTTCTTCTTCTTGGACCAGCAATCCTTCTTGATGTGACCCTTCTTGCCGCAATTCCAACGTTCAAGAACTGACTTTGTGCGTGACTTGCTCCGCCTTGAGCAATCACGACCCTTTTGGTTTTGAAACTCTCCTTAGGCCTTCCTCTTGTTTCCACTGATAGTGCAACACTTGATGATTCTCCTGTGCTTCTCCTTTGCATTTCCTTGCTTAGGAGAACATCCACAACAACATCAAACTTAAGAGTATTTGTGCAAGAGATAAAGTTACTTACAGCCATCACAAGGCTGCCCCAACTATCTGGTAGAGACGAGAGTATAAGGAGAGCTCGCACTTCGTCATCGAAATTGACTTTCACCGATTGAAGTTGACTTATGTTTGTGTTAAAATCATTTAGGTACTCTGCAATTGAACCATTTTCTGCCATCTTTAGCTTGAACAAGCTCTTCATAAGAAATACCTTATTGGATGCGGATGGTTTCTCATAGAGGTCGTCAAGTGACTTCATCAAGTCCTCCGTGGTATTTATCTCCGAAACATTGAAGGCCACCGTTGACACCAAGCTTAACCAGATTGTTCCCGATGCTTTTTGATCAAGGAAAGTCCATGCTTCATCTGCCATCGTTGCAGGCTTCTTTGCAAGA
Organism: Adiantum capillus-veneris; assembly: GCF_014529385.1. Classification (NCBI taxonomy): domain Eukaryota; kingdom Viridiplantae; phylum Streptophyta; class Polypodiopsida; order Polypodiales; family Pteridaceae; genus Adiantum; species Adiantum capillus-veneris. The sequence continues at coordinate 50,348,407 of NC_140948.1, read as the reverse complement.
CCGTCTACTGGCAAATAGAGGCCTTTCTGGTAGAGACAGTGTTCAATCTGCATCTTCTACTGTTGGTAGTTTTTGCCGTTGAACTTCTCAATCTTGAGCTTCCCTTCCTCCACCATTACTCCCACTCAATTCAAGGAATCCTTTCCTTGAGATACTTTAGCTACGAGCAAACCTTGCTCTGATACTAGTTGTTAGGAAATATGACGTAGCTAAGTAGATAATTGAGTAGATTACTTAATGAAGAGAGATAATTTTCACACACAAGAGATTATAGAGGAGAGAGAGAGAGAGAGAGAGAGAGAGAGAGAGAGAGAGAGAGAGAAGAAGAAGAAGAAGAAGAAGAAGAAGAAGAGAGTTTTAACGTCGTAGGAAACTATCCCAAGAGACCTTAAAGATCTAGCCGACGAGGAGTTGAACTCAAGACGTGTTATTCAAGAGTACACACGATATACGTGGTTCACCCAATGTGGGTTACGTCCATGGGAAAGCAACCACTCAATGGCTTTAGTACTTCAAAACAAAAAGTAGATTACAAAGGGATTATACCCTTTTGGAGCTCCCGCCTTGCTTCACTCTCACCACCTCACATCAACTTCACAATGCACCACAATGCTTCACAATCCATTTTTGTGTGTAGAAGAGGCCTCCTTTTATAGGCCAAAAGGGCTGCCCTCTCTCATGAGAGGCAGCCATGTGTAGTCGCCCTTGTGTAGATAAGTCCAAATCGCACCCTGCGAACTGCCCATGTGTGGCCGTCCTTGAGAAGACAAGTTCTCTTTTGAAATCGGCCATCGGCCACTGGCCATTGACTTTTGCCCATCTGCCACAGGCCAACCGACCAACTAGCCGGTCGTTTTCCGCCGACCACTTTCTGACCATCGTCCGGCCATAATATTCTGGCAAAAAGGAATATTTCCACCGTGAAAATATTGGTTTCTGACGAGTGATTTTGGTTCACGTTGTGAGCGGGATGAAAACACACACAACGCCTCTATAGCAACCAGACACACACTCTTGGGATGATACACAAACACACTATGGGGCACCACTCGGCTTACACAACCCACCTGGTCAAGACAGGGAACACACCGATGGAGTGAGAGGAGAGAGACTATCCGTTTACCCACTCCACACAGAGAGACACATACGCACACACACCCAAAAAACTCAGCTCAAAAGAGGAGAATTTATGATGTTTAGATACAATTGAGCTTGGGCTAACACCAATGAGGAAAATAGCTCACACAATATGGGTAAAAGATGCCAGATACAATCACAAATTGGAGCAGAAGCTTCGCTCATAGGAGAAACTTACACAGCCAAAACAACAGAAAAACAGTGAGGAATTTGACAAAATGGACAGCGCCATCGCGTTCGGAACGGCCCAAAACCCCAGTCTACAATGTCAAAGTGCTCAAATCCGACCTCGGATGAGCAGTTTAGGGCCAAAACAGGCTCCAAAAACATCAAAAACACAGTTGCGGCGGTTCCTCCTCTTTTCTCCACGTTTTTTCTGGTCTTCTCTCCGTTTTTTCAGTTCCCACACTTAGCTTTATTAGTTGGGCACTCTTGGCCTTTTAGATGACCTCAAACGGACCCCGAACATGGCAAAAACTGACCTCGTAGTGCATAGTTGTCACCTTGCTGCATCCATACGCACACCTGGCACTCGACTTTTTTCAATAATGCATCCCGCTAGCACGTGAAGTGGACCCAAAAGATGGTCCTCATGATGACCTTTTTGCATAATTATCACAAGAAAACACCCACGTTGTGTCCGTACTTATCCACGTGCAAGTATTGACCCCATTCGACCTCCTGACGCCACTAGATGCCATCTGACGCACCTGCTTACCTCATTTCGTTGGCCCACGGATAGCTTCCTCGAGAAGTTTTACGCGCTACTAACTCCTCATTATTATGGAAAAAACACACTAGTACTAGTGATAGTGAAAATCGATGCACTATGTATATGCTGTCCTACCTGCACACATGTGGGCCCCACATAACCACCTGGCTTTGGAAAATGGGCAATCCTTTATTCGATGCACCATGCATGGGTATGTACATATGCGCAATCTCTTGCTCCAAAAAACTCCTAACATAATTTGCCCATCCCCTAGCCTGCTAGATCATTCATGATCAGCAGCAGGAAAAAGCAATATGAGACTCACCGTGTCATAAGTCTCCTCATTCTTCACCAACATTGCTTGCTCCACAGACAACTCATCTTGCTCCACCATCATCAATCTAACATGATATAATTTAAGACGCAATCCATTTACCCTTGACTTATGTAGGATTCCATTTTGGTTAGCCAGTTGATATGTACCATTCGGAAAACACTCCACTACCTTGAAAGGGCCTTCCCACTTAATTTGAAACTTCTTTTGGAAGGTGTTGTCCAGCTTACTGTTGTAGCGCAAAACCAAGTCATGCTTCTTGATACCCTTACTTTTGACCTTTTCATTTATCTTTGCCAAAGCCCTATCCTGCATCTGCCCATAATGCTCCAATGCGCTCATCCTATCCAACTGAACCTCTTGTAACTGTAAGAGCCTCTCTTTGAACGCATCATTAGGCGGCCCAAGAAACTTCTCTAACATCTTGACAGTAGGCAACTCTACTTCCACAGGCAATAGTGCTTCCTTTCCATACACCAAATGAAATGGAGTAAACCTTGTACCTGTCTTCACCGAAGTACGGTAAGCCCATAATGCACTAGGCAATTCCAAATCCCAATTCCTTCCTTGGTGCTCTGTCACTTTCAAAAGAATTTGCACCAACTCACCATTGAATCTTTCATTTAAGTCATTACAGTGTGGGTAATAAGGAGTGGTATGCTGGTGCCTAATCTTCATCTTTGCGCATAAAAAGTCCAATAGTTTAGCTCTAAAGCCTGGCCCCTTGTCTGAAAGTATCTCTAATGGCACCCCAAACTTGCAACATATTTCATCATACACAAATTTTGCCACATCCTTTGCAGTGATCTGTTTTACTGCTATAGCCTCTGCCCATCTAGAGAGATAGTCCACTGCAGTCAAAATATAGCTTTTGCCCCTGCTTGTGATAGGTAACGGGCCTATTGCATCAATCCTCCACTTTTCAAACACATCAAATGCCATAATGGTTTTTCGTAGCTCTGGATTCAACACTCTCTTCCCAAATGCTTGACACCTATCGCAAGACCTACACCAATGGTGAACATCCTTGTGCAAACTAGGCCATACATACCCCTCTTGTAAGATCTTATGCAAGGTGATCTTTAGAGAAAAATGGCCGCCACATGCGCCTTGATGATTCTCTTCCAACACTATGTGAAGCTCCTCCCACCAAGGTACCCGTCTCAACACGAGATCAGCCCCTTTCATGTACAAGACATCACCAATCAATTTGTACATGGATGCTCTACGCACAAAACCATACTTCTTAGACTTCTCAATGTTCTTTGGAATAATTCCTGTTAGCAAAAACTACTCTTCTTAAGCCAAACTTTCCCGGCCATGATAAAGAGGTAAATTGGTCCTCAACACAAATATCCCCAATCATGCTTTGAGCTGCTTCATATGCCTCTCCATTTAGAGCACGTTCAATGTGTCTGATGCTCCATGCTTCAAACTTTTTTAACAGGCCTTTAATTCTGAAACACATTTCCTTCAATGAGGTGTTCTTGCTCTTCCACACACCCAACACTTGCTTCACAACTAACAAGGCATCACCTTTTATGCTCAATCTTCTAATCCCATGCTTCAAACAAATGTGTAATCCGGCTTCCAAAGTAGCATATTCAGCCTCATTGTTACTATGCGCTCCAATTTGAACCCTCTCTTGCATACTAGCTTCCCCTCTGGATCATAAAGTGCCAAACCCCCTGAAGTCGCATCATGGCTCTTTCTGTATGAGCCATCAAAGAACAACACATGTGCATTGCTGATCTATGGCACTTCTTCAACTACCTTTCTCACCACCTCTTCCTTAACAAGAAGGGGATTCACCTTGTAGGTCAACAAATCGTCTAGGGTAGCTCTTGTACTATCTTCCACTAAGAAAGAGAACTCAAACTCTTGCAGCTCAATTACCCATTTCTTCACCACATTTGACATGTTAGTGCCATTAATTAATTGTGGCAAAAAAGTGTAACTCTTCAAGAAAACAAAAGGTCGTGGTAGCAAGTAATGACGAAATCGTCGACAAGCAAATATTACACTGGCCATGACTAGCTCTACTTCCGAGACTTTCCTCTCTGCTACCAATTTTACTCGGCTTGCACAATACACTAGCCTCATATAATGGCTGCCCTTTCCCTTTTGCAATAGCATGGCTCCAATGGCATCATCCCCTACTGATGGATTTACATAAAACACTTTCTCCCAATCAGGAGCTTGCATGGCTGACAACCCCCCTAACACCTCTTTCACCTCTTGAAACACTTCTTCACACTTGTCATCCCATTGCAATGGATCATGCTTTGCCACTTGCTGTAATGGATAAAGAAGCTGAGAAGACAATGGAATAAACCGTGCCATGTACTTTACTTTGTGTATAAAGGTTGCCAATTGCTTCGTACTCGTAGGTGATGGAAGAAGAATAATAGACTTAACCTTGTCTGGATCAGCCTCAATGCCATTTTCTGACACCATGTGGCCCAATAACTTCACCCTTGGCTGTGCTAAATGACATTTCTTTGGATTTAGTTGTCCTCTACATTCATCATATCGAGCCAATACCATTTGCAACTTCTCATGGTGTTCAACCCTACTGCTGTAGACTTAGAAGTCGTCCATAAAAGCTTTAACACAACTACCAATGAATGGTGCCAATACCCAATTTGCTCTCTCTTGATAGAAGGATGGTCCATTTGACAACCCAAATGGAAATACTGTGTAGCAATAGCAGCCCCATGGCGTAATGAAAGTTGTCTTTGTGCGGTCTTTAAGAGAAATCTTCAATTGAAAATAGCCTGAAAAACCATCACACACACTGTACCTCTCATAACCTGCCACTGAATCCAAGATCTGATCAATGAATGGAAGAGGATATGGGTTCTTCTTAGTGGCTGCATTTAAGGGTTTAAATCTACACAAATCCTCCACTTTCCATCCTTCTTTGGACTGACTACTACTGGACTCACCCATTCTATGGTCTCCACAGGGACTATGAACCCTGCCTTCAATAGCTTGTCCACCTCTTCCCGCAAGGCTTCCATCTGCTCTTAGCCTATCCTTCTTAGCCTTTGCTGCACTGGCTTAACACCTTCCTTCAGTTCTATATGCATCTCTTCTCCCTTGAACCCTCTAATCTCTTCATATGAAGTAATAAACAAATTAGGAAAACTAGTCAGCATGTGCAAATATATCTCCTTCTCCATAGCTGAGAGGTCTCCACTGATCATTTGTGTCATCAAATCTTGCTTCTTTGACAATTCAACCTTGGTTTGCATCAGCCCTTTAATCACTTCATAAGGCCCTTCACTTTCATCTTCAAATTCATTCGCAAATGCAAATAAACCAGACTCCTGGATTTCTTTATCCATCAAAAGAAATGCAGCATCAACATACTCATCACTGCTGGTAGTACTATCACTGTCCTCGTCAGACACTGTGGAATAGTCTTCATCACTAGACTCATCCTCATCTTCATAAAGCTCTTCCAATCGTTTCCTTGTGTCCATATTATAAAGCTTCTTGGTACCTGTCTTTCCATAGAGGCTAATTGTACCACGTTGGTGCAGCTAAAGTTGGTCGAGGCTAAGAGGTGGTCTATGCCAGGCAAAGGGTGCAGTCGAGTGCAGTGCAGAAGGCTAGGGCAAGTACCAAGGTCCTAGGCAGCCAAAGGATAGCGGGAATGTATGCTTAACGCGGTGTTTTAGGCCGAAAAGGCTGTAGGATGGTCCAGTTGGGATGGTAGATGAAGGTGTCCGAAATGCCAAGTCAAAGCTCTAGAATGTAGAGTTCAGCGTGCTCTAGAAGCCGGTCTAGATGGCTCGTCAAACGGAGCCCCGGTGCTCAAGATATTGCAGTTTAAAGAAAGAGTGTGTAGCAGATCCCCGACGGACAGGGCAACTGGGGACAGGTGGCCCGGGCTGATATCAGTGTATATGTGTGTGTTGCTCGAGTTGTGGAGCATGCCTGTCTTTTCCGATCGTAAATAAGGGCTCTGGATAGCAAGTTAAGGTCAATTGAAGATTTTTCGAGGGCCGGGTCTGAGCTCATTTGACTGCACGAGGAAATGTGCCATCTGGCGTCTTTCGAGCCTCGCCAAGGTTTTCGGTGGAGGGGTGTATCATGTGGAGCTAGCACAAATCAACGGTGCCTCAATCGGACACTCGATCAATTAGATGTGGCAGGACGAAGTCGGGAGGTAATGCAGAGAGGAAAGTGGCAGATGCCGTTTGGCATTTTTTACGGCCTCGGATGTTAGCCTTGGGAATCTCAAAGTGGGACCAGAGGCAGGTAGTTTGAAGATAAACACGGTGGATTTCGGCAGGGTTTGACGGGCGGTGCATAGGCCAATTAAACAAGGCATAGTAGAGTACCCAGTGCAAGCAAAAAAGGGAAGGTTTTTTTAGTTTAAAAAATGGTTTTTGAAGGCCTTGGGGGTCATTGTAGGGAGGTTCTCCCGGGGGCCGCCACGTGGCACTGTAATAATCCCATATGCGGGCGCGTGCTGGCTAAGTACGGAGTATAAAGGGCAGAACGCAACCCCCTTGGAGTATTGTGAAGCAAGAGAGCCCTTGAGCTCGTGGCCATGGCCGTGAGCGATGGGCGCTGTGTTGTCGTAGGCGGTGGCGCGCAGCGGCATTGCGGGGCGTACCCGTGGCGGTTTTGGCCGGTGAGGCGGCGCGAGGAGCGGCCCTCTCGCGTGCGAGTTGGAGTAGATGACGCGGCAGGGGCAGTTCCCGCGGCCGTTGGGCCCCCGAGCTTTTGAACTTGAGAGGGAGGGAAATAGCGACATCGCTATTGCCTCCCCCCCTCAGGTAAGAGAGCGGTCCTGCGAGGCGAGCTAAGGGATGAGCCCTCATGTGTACAAAGGGGAGGTCGGCCAAATCAAGACCGGGCAAGGCAAAGAGGAAGAAGGAAAGGGGTGAGCTAGGAAGCCGCTAGGTGGGCAAAGCTGAGCAAGGTCAAAGGGGCCCAAACCTAGGGATGTCCGGGCAAAAGCAAGGCCAAGTAGGCCAAGACCAAAAGGAGCTAGGGAAGAGTCAGATAGAGAAAGATGGGAGTCAAAGTCAAGCATGTGGAGCAGTGCAAGGTTGAGGCGACAAAGGGTAAAAAAAAAAGGTTAAAAAAAAAAAAGCTAGGGAGTTTCTTTGTATGTCCTGAATAGTGGTTGATGATTGGACGTGACCCCACGCCATATAAGCACGAGTTTGCATAGAAAGGTCCTAAAAGTCCTTATGGACATTTGAATTCTTGACCTGGCTTGGTAATTACTTAATTTTAAGCTTTAAAATTTATTGTATTTTAATAATAAGTTGTTAGATTGTTTTATATTTGTATGTTTAAACTTAGGAAAATTTTTATTGTTTTTTTGTGAAATTTGACAGATACGCCATTGGGTCGTGATGAGACATCAGATTAACGACGAAGTCAAACTAGCGACGCTTACTTCTATATAGCATATTAAGAGATGATGTGTATATGTCAATTTTGTAGCTTGTGAACAACAATGTAAATTGGTTTTAGAGTTTTTTATAATGGCTTTTGGTTATATAATTTTTATAAATTGTGAACAACAATGTAATTTGGTTCTACAATACTTTTTTATAGATTGTGAACAACAATATAATTTAATTTGATTCTACACTGCTTTTGTCAGTTCACTATGATTTTGTCAAATCTATGTTCTTATCAATTAACATTGCTTTTGTCAATTCTATGCTTTTGTTCTGTGTTCAATATATATGGCTGATTGGGTGGTAGGGCATTGTTTGCCCTTGCACCAAATTTTTCTATGCTCTGCATCGCTATTAGTGTCGTTATTCAGGGCTTTGCAACGTCATAATCACTCTCACTATTTTTGGACTTGCAACGTCGCTATGTATGTCACTATATAGTGACACACATAGCGACTCTTATAACGACACACATAGCAACATTTATAGCGACGATTTATTTTCAACGCTAATATCGACATTTTTAGCGATGTCGGGGATAAAATTGTCCCAATACATTTCTGTCACTAAGGCCTTCACAAACCTTCACCACCTCTTGTAGTGTAGTGCACCAAAAAGGGAAAAAAGTAGCCATAAAGTTCAAGTGTGTATGCACCTAATCTTGAGTGTGTGCATGCATAATTGAGAAAATTGATGATATTTGAATGTACAATCATGCAATTGATCTGTTGATTAGGCGATTGCAATCATTGGATATGCCTAATTGCCAAACAAAATGTGCAAAATTTGAGTGTGTGTGCTCAATTGAAGACCACTTGATTCAATGATTGATGGTCAATTGGGGCACCCAAATGCTTTTTGATTGTGAAATGTGCACGAAATGTGTGTGCAAGCATTAGGGATAGGCCTAATTGCATTGCCAATTGAGCCAGTTTGAGTTTTTTGCTTAATTTTGGAAGTGTATGCATTGCTTGATTAGGTGAATTAGGAATAATTTTTTAGAAATTGAGCATGCATGCATTTGTGGAATTGATGGATTTTTTTGCATATACTTTTGGCTTAAATTTGGGTGTGTATGCCAATCAATGGCATGTGCAATCCAATGTGTGAATGAATAATTGGTATTTTTACCAATTATGATGAAGGATTGACCATATTGTTGATGTGTGTATCACAAATTGGCTTTGAGGATTGCAATAGATCACTCAATCGATGCTCAATTGTGAAGATTTTTAGTGTATTGCCATGCTAATGATACATCAATGCTATGAACATGGCAACTTTATGTTGATGTGTGCGCGTAATTGTACCCAAAGTTCAAGTATGTGTGTCATTACAAACGGGTTTGATTTTCTTGCGAGTCTCCTTTGGCGAGCTTTTTGAGAAATAAACCTTTTTTGCGAGCTTCTCCACAATTGGGATTTTTAATTTAATAGTATACCACTATAAAGACTTTTATAAATCATGAAGGCAAACTATAAGTGATGGTTTACACAAACCCATCAAAAGTATGTATGTTCTAATTTTTTCCTTCTATCCTTGTATGTGCTAGCTCCTTTGAGCTTAAAAGAACCTACACACAAAGATATTCCTACTACAAAAGCATTCAACACAATATTTTCAAACAAAAATTTGATATTTCTTCACACATTGTTTAGTATTTTTAAATAAACTTTGTTTCCAATGAAATAGGCGTGTGCACTCCCTATCCTCCGTGATGTTTGTTGAGCACTCCATCTTGCATACATATTGATAAAAGCACGACCAAGCACGACATCTTTCCTCAAGAGTCCCTAGGGCCCTAGGGCCATAAGCTTTCGAGGTGCAAGCATAGATTGGAGAAAGGCCTCCTCTTTGCATACGTCAAAATAGATTAGAGCTTCCTTGCAATAGCCACAATGGGCATATTTAATAATCATCCCATCCAAGTGATGACATTTTAGAGAAATAACCCATAAATATTTTTTTATCCTTTCATGACCATGCCACATTTGGCATACATGTTGCCCAAAGCACTGTCAAACACATCTTTCTTCAATAGTTTGTGATGAGCAATGCTATCGTGAATTTCTCAAACATGTCAACATCTTGTGTAAGATCACAAGCCTTCAAGATGCAAATTGGCCTTCGACTCTGCAAGTTGCAGTCATGTTCATTGAGCCCGAGCCTTGCCCTCACTCTCACTACTCAACCAATTTTCTAATGGCTGCAGACATTCATAACCCCAGTTCCCTTTGTAACAGTGCATGTGATGCTTTACCTCCTACTCATTTGATTGATGGGCACCCTAGTTTTTTAATTGATGAGAAAAGGAAGCATTTGTAGCCCACCTAGCTATTCAAAACCACAATCTCCTTTCTCTAGATGGCAAGCCATGCCTTCTCAGTTAGCCCTGATTTTATGCACGGTTTTTCATAGATCACCTTTGCCTGGCAAATGGCTACGTGATTGTCCAGTCCACACATAATAGTCAACACGCTCCAAGAGACCACTTTCTATGCAAGAAGCCGATCCGAGGTCCCGACGTCTTTGGTTGTGGTTGAGAGAACACGACCACCATGCACCTAGATCACCAACCTGACAAGGATGCCCACAACTCTTTGTAGTTGGCCCAACCACCTCAATCTCCACCTCCATTGCATGGCAGACGTGTTCTCTCAATCTCTACCTCCATTTCATGGCGGCCGTGTTCTCTCAACCAGTGCAATCCAAAGATGTTGAGACTTCGCACCCACCTTTATTTTATTTTTTTGCCAATATTATGCAATAACTTATTTGCATCATGCATCGTAAAAATCACCCATAATTGAATTTCTATAGTCGTCGACTCTCTCTATATATAGTAGCTATCCAAAGCACTCTCTCTCTCTCTCTCTCTCTCTCTCTCTCTCTCTCTCTAAGGTCTCTTGGGATATTTTCCTACGCCCTTGCCGCCATGCATAGTAGCCTCAAACAGCTTGCCTCAAACACCCCTCTGACAACGCCCACATAGGAATATGAAGCGTAAGGAGCTTCATGCAGTAGTATTTGGTCTTACCCTCAATTACAGCAAGATAGTTTACTGCAGCCTACTGGCTCTCCTTCATTGTTATGTGAGAGAGGGGTCTAGTGTTCTCAACTATGGAACACTATAGAGAAGCTCAACCTAGATACCTTGGAAAGGTTGAATGCTTTACGGAATGCTAAGAAGAAGACACTATTTTGTAAGAAGAATGCATAGTTGAATGACATTTCTGCCACCAAGAAGCTCTTTGAGATGATGCTTATATAGATGCATGCTATAGTGTAGCACTCTTTCCATTTGTATATGCAGCTATACTGTCAAAGGTGATCCTTTAAAAAAAAATGCAGCACTAGCGTTTGTTCAATTTGAGGCAAAACCTATTGTTTCATCGGAGGCCATGTTGGGTACCTCAAGTGGCTACTGGCATTAGAAAGTAGATCCCTGCCAGGTTTGGGCTAGCATTACTTGTAAAAATGGTCACGTGTATGCCAACATACCTGTGTCCTTTCTTTGCATTGGATCCTTTTCGAAATTTGTCCAGACTATCTATTTTCAATTCTTTAAGATTTGCTTTACCTGGAATGATTCCAGGATGGTTTTTCACTCTCTCCTCCCTAGAGCAAATGTATTTCTTCTCTCTTTAATAAAGTCCTCTCTTCCCACATGAGTGCTAGATTTCGTATACATACAAACCAAAGCACCTCCAAGCGCAAGATGTTTCACCAAGTTCCTTTGAATCAAGCAACCTCATTATGAATAAACTTTACCAAGGTGATGTCTTGCACTGCAAAGGTGATTGTATTTGAAGAAGCACCCTTCGATTCACATATGAAAAAAATAGATACAAAATGCCACATGCCTATAAGGTGTATGCATAGGTGATTCCATTTGCAGAGGGGCCCTTTTAGCTTTGCATTCGTGAAAAGAGTCAAGAGCTTCCTTGCCACAAACATGTTGGGCATATCCTACAATCAACATAACCCAAGAGACAACAATCTAGGCAGGGAGCTCATTTAAAACTCTTGAGCTTTTGTGAGGGCACCACATTTAGCATACATATTGACAAAAGCAATTCCAAGCACAATATGTTTCTCCACTAGCCTTTGATTGGCAACCTCATCATGACTACTATCACCCCATGACAGTCTTGTATAATGCCATAGGCGTTCAAGGTTCATGCATAAGTATTGCATCAAGAGGGATCCTTTTCGTTTCACATCTTGTGAAAACAATCTTGAACTTCTTTGTCACGGCCATGTTGGACATATAATGCAATCAATGCACTGCAAGAAGTTGAACCAAAACTATTCATGGGGGTGCCATATTTGGCTTGCATATCAACCAAAGCACCTCAGAGTACAACATGTTTCTCCAGCAGCCCATGTTTCACAATGACTCTAACAATATATATACGCTCTCTCGGCAAAGATTGCTTCATGAAGTACACCACATTTGGCATATATGTCAACCAAGGTAGTGCCAAGTACATCATTTTTTTCAACATCCCCTAGCTAGCAATATCGTAGGTGAATTATTTTACCCGTATCAGCATCTTCCATAATTCCACATGCCTTCAAGATACAAGCAAGTGATTGCATTTGGAGAGCTACCCTCTCTTTGCATGTGCTGAAAGTAGCTCATAGCTTCCTGGCACTACCTCTGTTGGGTATATCTTTGGATCAACATCTTGCATAATGCCACATGCCATCAAGATACAAGCATACGTGGCTGCATTTGGAGAGCTTCCCTCTCTTTGCATGTGTTGAAAACAGCTTAGAGCTTCCTCGCCCTACCTCTGTTGGGTATTATGCTGTATAAAGTACACCACTTTTGGTATACTTGTCGACCAAGGCAGTCCCAACGATGTTGTGTCAACCGCCCTTAACTAACAATAACATCGTAAACTCGTTTTCCCATACCGACATTTGCATGATGCCAGATGCCTTCTAGATGCACGCGTAAGTGATTAAAGGCTAGTTGAAGGTTTTTGGTGCTCTCTTGGACTGGAGTGGCATAGTGGAGACGACATGCATTCTTGGAATCACCGCAATCAACGCACTTCAAGGGACAACATTCCAACATGTTATTTGACAGCTCTTACCAGAGTAAAAATATGAGAATTGTGTTTGCTAATGTCAACTTGAAGGTTAACCAACTGAAGATGGACTAGTGTCGCCTATACCAAGATAATTACAAAGTGCTAACCGACTGTATGGGATTTTACAACAGCTCAAATATAAACAAGCAACAAGAGGTGTTGCTTGATGGGTCTTATACTCACCTTCAAAGGATGATTGACGAATGAAGGAATGAAGGAGGAAAGTTGTACATGCAATACAACAACGGGATCAGGCTACTCCAACACATCCAAAAATTTCTGAATGATCTCCCTAGATACTGAACTGTATGATGTATTTGAAGTTAGCCTTGTAACTAGGTGGCGGTATGTATTTGAAGTTAGCATGGTAACTAGGATTCGTGTATATGGTCATAAATTGTTTTGTATCCTAGGTTGTCATATAATTTTTCCCTTCTAATTTAATTCACAAGCACCCCCCTTTATGGAGAAAAAAATAGGAAGCTTGCCCACTTATACCAGATGCACACCTGCTGTCACGGTCTGTCTCCACCCTTACACACACTCACAGCCACTCAATCTCACCCTCTCACACAAAATACCGGTGGTCTGGGGGGGCACACACATCCACGCTACCGGCACGGAGGGCAAACATGAAAGAAGGATAAAGAGAAGGGGGGAAGGGGGAAAAACAACAATAGGGGGTGATGGTGGCTTTATTGCACTTCAAAAGGCATGTACATGGGTTTGGACTACCATCACCATGGCCATTTTCAAGAAAAAGTTACAAAGGGGTTAGCTTGTCAAAGAACTCCACTTTGCAGGCTTCAAACAGCACCAAAAAAGCCCCTAATTTGATGAAAATTGGACTTTTATGGAGGGGGGCTTCAATTTTGGAAATTATCCTTTCATTGGCCCATCTGACATCTTGTTTTAGCATCTTTGGAGAGGGGGGAACCACTTTGCTTCATCTGCTCTCTTTTGCTTTTCTTGCACTTGGAGGGGGGGGCATCAGCGATGTTGCACTGCCCCCTAGGCACTTTTTAAAAAAAAATAAAAATAAAAAATCTTTTCCTCATTTTTGACCCCTTCTGGGGAGCTTATTGACCACTTTTGTCTGGCTCACACTGGCCTTCTCTCTTTATTTCTCTCTCCTCCTTCCCTTTGGTCGGTGGCTTCCACCTTGCTCTCGCCTTCTTGTCCTCTGCTGGCCCTTGCTCGGCCATGGAATGGCCTCCTTGCACTTGGTCCACATGGCGGCCTTCTCGAGCTTTCTCTCTCTCTCTCTCTCTCTCTCTCTCTCTCTCTCTCTCTCTCTCTCTCTCTCTTTCTCTCTCTCTCTCTCTCTCTCTCTCTCTCTCTCACTCTACTGCCGTGGGAGCCCCCTTTTGCACTTGCCTCTGGTTTAGACCCGGCCGTTCCGGATCTTCCTTGATCCCCTGCAGGACGCACCCCTTTGGCACCTATTCTCCTGGCCACTTTGGCCCTTTCATCATCTCTGTGGGATCGACCTCCTCTTTATGTCTTGGGGAGGGGGGGCATTAGCAATGTGGCTAATGCCTCCCTCATATAGCTCTCCAAAATGAGGCCTTTAAGGCCATGGGACCAGCCACTTTGGGCGGGCACGTCATCAATCAACCCCACGGGCACACTGCGCCGTAGCCAATGAATCCGACCACTGCATCGGCCAAAACCGCCACACACACGCCCATGGGCAGTGTCGCGTTGCAAGCAGTACTCAACATTTCGTCCACCATAGCCAACTGCTCCAAGGAGCTTCCTCGCTCCACACACTACCAAGAGTGTACGCGCCCCTGCTTATATAGCTTGCCGACTACACTCCCTCTCTTGCATATGGGGCTTATGCTGGCCACGTGGCATGTTTCAGTGGACCGCCCCTAGGATCTTGGAATTTTAAGCTCTTTTCTTGAAAAAATATCCCCAAACTCACTTTTTTCCGCTCTACTTGCCTTGCCTACCATATTTCGGTCCCGGGTGAGACTGTCAAAATTCCACCACGTTGGATTTGAACTGTCGTAGATCCCATCATCTTTAGACCTTGCTGTGGCCTCCAACCAACAACCCAAAAATTGGAAAAAAACCCCTGTATTCACCTGCTTGGCACTAGCCTTCAACTTTGACCCATCATAGCCTGCTAACCGGGAATCCGATTGACATGCAGTCAATTCCTATCGGCTCCACATGAGGCATACTGTCAACAAAAACCTTGGCAAAGCCAAAAAGTTGCCAGATGGTGCATTCTTCAATGCGGGCAAGTGGGCTCAGACCTGGCCCCCAAAAAAGTTTCAAGCGACCATAACTTGCTATCCAGAGCTTCCATTCTCGATCCGA
This sequence comes from Adiantum capillus-veneris, assembly GCF_014529385.1. Taxonomy (NCBI): domain Eukaryota; kingdom Viridiplantae; phylum Streptophyta; class Polypodiopsida; order Polypodiales; family Pteridaceae; genus Adiantum; species Adiantum capillus-veneris. Next base: position 50,333,359 of record NC_140948.1, on the reverse strand, counting down.
GAAAACCGGCATGCTCCACAACTTGAGCACTTCACATGTATCCACTGACACCTACCTGCGCCACCTATCCCCAGCTGCCTTGCCCGTCGGGGATCTGCCACACCTTCTAGCTTTGAAATGCAATATCTTGAGCACTGAGGCTCCGTTTGACGAGTTGTCTGGACCTACTTCTAGAGCACACTGAATACTACATTATAGAGCATTGACTTGGCATTTCACACATCTTCATTGGCCATCCCAATTGAGCTAACTTGGAGCTGTTTTAGCCTAAAAAACTGCATCGAGCATACACTTCCGCTATCCTTTGGCTGCCCAAGGATTTGGTACATGTCCTAGCCTTCTACACTGCATTTGCCTGCTATCTCTGCCTAGCATAGACCATTTCCTAGCTTATACCAACTTTGTCTGCACCATCATTGCCCAGCCCCCTCGTCGAACATTTATGTTCGACCAAAAGCATATGTACAAAACTTAAAAACTGGCACACCAAACTGACGATGAAAAGCACTTGCAAAACCATAACTGTATGTACAAGCTATGTACAAAAGCTTCATCTCCTTTTTCTCGTACACCGCATGCTTTAGGTGGGTTGCCCACCCCCCTTGACTACAGTTTGCTACACCTCGAGCAATAGATATATAGCTTGAGCCACACACCATTCACCCTGTTCCTGAGAAGCTTGCCATTTGCTCTTACCAGCTGATAGGTCCCATTCAGAAAGGCCTTCTGCACTTTATACGGACCTGTCTACTTCTTCTTGAAGTTCTTCTGGAATGTGAAATCCAGGTAGCTTTCGTACTTATGACCATATCTCCTTCTTCTATCTTCTTGTCTGGCAGGTTCTGATTGAACTTGGCAACCAGCTTCTCTCGTTGCTTCACATAGTAGTCTGCCGCTGCCTCTCTGTCCATTTGCAAAGCCTCTAAACTGGCTATCTGATCCTATAGAACCCCTTGTTGAGTGGCATTGACACGCCACATACCTTTTAAAGCACCTAATTGCGCATGCACCGACAACACAACCTCCTTACCATAAAATAGCTTAAATGGAGTGAAATTTTAGCTGCTTTATAGGACGTTCTATACGCCCACAAACACTTCTCTAGATTTGTTTCCCACTTAGTTTTCTGTTTGTACACGTACTTTGTTAACATCTTGATGATTTTCCCATTAGCACTTTCGACTAGAGCATTGCATTGGGGGTGATAGGGTGAGGAAAACCGATGCTGAATCTTTAGCTTTTCCACTAATGCATTCATGAGCTTGCTTCTAAACCCCTGACCCCTATCAGAAAGTAACACCCATGGAACTCCAAAACGGAAACAGATGTTATCAAACACAAACTGAGCCACCATATTAGCATTTACTTCCTTCACTACTTTGGCCTCGACCCATCTTGTAAGGTAGTCAATGGCTACCACCACATACTTGTTACCGCTTGTAGACTTTGGTAGAGGACCTATGGCATCTAGACCCCACTTCTCAAAAGCACTTTGGATGATGTCACCTTGTGACTTCGGTACCAGTCGTCTTTCACCTATAGTCTGACACTCATGGCACGTCTTGCACCATTAATGCACGTCCTTCACAATGGAAGGCCACCAAAAACCTTCTCTAAGCACTCAAAACAGAACCTGGTCTTTGCCCTGATGTCCACTTTCTTTGTGGCATTACTCCAACACCATTCCTATCTCTTCTTTGTACAACACCCTTCTTAGCACTCCGTCACGTGCATAGTTCATGAGATCCTCACCTACCAGTGTGAATTTGTGGGCCTTTTTCACCACTCTTCTCTTCTTCAACTTTGACAAACCCTCTGAATAGTGCCCTGTACTCAAAAACCCTTCAATCTCCTTTAGAGTCACCCTACCTGCATAAGTGGCTGGGGCCACATATAAACCGAAAACATGCACTTGTACTTTGCTACTTGCTAACTGATCCGCCTCTTGATTCTGTGCTCTTCTCACATGCTTGAATTGGAACTCTTCAAAAGACTTGAGCATCTTCTTAATGGAAAAGAACCAATGCTTCAAAGAATCGCTTTACCTGCCATTGGCCAAACATTTGCTTGATGACTACTAACGCATCTCCCTTCACCACCAACCTTGAAATGCCAAACTCTATACACTGTTTTAAACCCAAATGCAGAGTGAGATACTCCGCCTCGTTATTGGTGTGGACATCCTCTAGATCATACGCCTTCGAGAATATAGCTTTATCATGTGGGTCGTGTATCACCACACCTCCTCCTGCTATCTGTACTACCCTTCAATACGCTCCATCAAACCCCATTGTAAAAGCATCCTCTAAATACGGCTCTCCTTAGCTTCATCTTGCACCACCCTTGGATAGGCCGACAAATGGACGGCCTTGCCAACAAGAATGACTGCCAAGTGAGACCAAATCGTGTGATCTACCTTCACCTTGAATTTGAACTCTTGTAGCTCCAACACCCACTTCATAATCCTCCTTCGTGGCTTCAAATGTAGCACTACCTTCGGCAATAGATTATTAGCTGTTAACACAAAAAAACTTGCGCACAATCAAATGCACCTTGAACTTCCTGCAAGCGAAGACCAAAGCCATCACCCATTGCCCTGCCTCGGTGTAAGTAGCCTCTCCTGGGCTAATCACCTTGCTCTCAAAGTATATCAGCTTGTAGCTTCTCCCTACCTTTTGCAGTAGAACCACTCCAATAGCAATTGCGCCCACTATCATAGACACATAGAAGTTGTCCTCTCGATTGGGAGGACACACCACTGGCGATTGACACAAAATCTCCTTGACCCTATCAAAAGCCTCCCGAGCTTCTCCATCCCACTCATAACCATGCACTTGTTGAGCTTTCTTTTGAAGAGGATGCACATATTGCAACAACATTCAAAAGAAACGTGATAGATACTTCAGTTTATGGACAAATGAAGCCAAACCTTGAGCATCTGATGGTGGCTCCATCAACACCAATGCTTTCACCTTCTCAGGATCAGCCTCTATACCATTTTGCGACACCACATGACCCAACAACTGCGCTCGATGCTGTGCTAGCTTACACTTCTTGAGGTTTAGCTGACCTCCTTCTTCATCAAGCCTTTGAAAGCATAATTGCAGCTTCGATAGGTGCTCTAATATTGAACTGTAGTAGCCGATATCATCCATGAAAACCTTGATAAATCGGCCCAGGTATGGACCAAATACTCTGTTCATCCAATCTTGGAAGGTGGCATATGCATTCACTTATTTGAACGGCATCCTACGGGGTAAGTGAAACAAGCCCATGGAGATATGAATGTGGTCTTCAGCTGGCTTCAAGTGCAATCCCTATCTGAAGGTACCCCAAAAAGCCGTCCATAATCGAGTATCTCTCATGTCCAGCCACCTGATTTAGGATTTCGTCTTGAAATGGCAATGGATAGTGATTCCTCTTGGTCGCGGCATTCAGTGGACTGTAGTCGACACACACTCTCCATTTTCCATTTTTTCAAGGGGTTATAACCACTGACGAGACCCACTCTGGCTCTTTCACAGGGTATATGATGCCTGCATCCAACAACTTATTGATGTTCTGCCAAAGGGCCTCCTTTTGGATTTCCCTAGGCTTCTCAGCTTTTGTGCTTTAGGCCTATGTCCCTCCTTAAGAACAATCTTGTGCTCTACCCCTTTTGCACCTCGCAAATGCTTGTACTCTATCGCAAACAGGTTTGGATAGGAGTCACATAGTTGAACATAACCCTCCTTTTTACCTTTGGTTAAATCTTCACTCAACATGCTTGAAACCTCCTCTATGCTTAAACCATGAGCTTGAGGATGCATACCTTCTTCTTTAGGTGGGGAGTCATCTATGATGACTCCAAATACGTCTACATCTATCTTCATCATGTTGTCCTTGCTCTCCTCTTCCTCTGTGCTAGTATAGCCTTCATCATATCCCATCTATGTCTCGTACTCGTAGCTCGTCGTGTCGCCCTCATCTCTAACTGCCATAGGATGAGAACTGCTATCCTTGGTCTTCAAATCAAGCATAATTTTTCTTCCCCTTTCTTTGTCAGGCAAGGTGAACACTTTGCTCTCCCAATCTTGCTTAGCACCTATTGCCAAAATCCATGACCTACCCAAAATGATCGGATAAGCATTATCCCTTGCTTTCATCACAAAAAAGTCTATCATGCACTCTATGCCCATCACCTTGACCTTCACATCCTGAGCCACACACAGACACCTGGCTTTAGTATGGTTAGCCATCCTCATGCGCATATTTGACTTGACTACTACCATGACTCCCGTCTCTCTCATGGATGCTTCCGTCATGACACAAACCTGTGCTCCACCGTTTATGTAGGCTTGGACCTGCATCCTCTTTTCTATAATCACATACACTAGCGGAAGAACATTAGTGGGGTTACCTACCCTCAAAGACATATTTCGCACTGCTTGCACATTACCCTTAGCTCTTGGCAGTGTGGTGCTAACACTTGTGGACCACTGTCTCCTTAAATTTGAATTTAAAGCTAATAATTGACCAAAAGTAATGTTTGCTTTTTGATTTTGAACATCACTTACCAGATTGTACTCGGGATAGGCACGCCCTAATTGAAAATCCGCCTGTTTGATTTTGTGATGCCTCCTTCTTTTGCTAGGCTCGGAATGCTCTCTACCTTCGTATACCTTCTCTTTGCCTTTGTGAGCTCTCATTTCCTGCTCTATCTCTGTCTCCCTCTCAAGTCTTGCTCTCCTATTGGCCAAAATCTCGCCATCCTGCTTATCCACCCCGATAATATTCACTCTTGGGACCTCACCTCCATTTGGCAGAGCTGGCTGCACCGGATTCTCCTCCCCTTGTTCTCTTGGAACATTGAACTGACCCTGACCTCGACCTCTACCAAAAAGTGGGTAAATGCCTCCTCTTTCTCTCTGTGGTTGAGGACAATCGGGTGCATAGTGCCCCTCTTCTCCACAATTGTAGCACCTACCTGGTAGTGGCCTTGTCGTGCCCCTTGCTCCTCTTTGCTTTCCTCTATCCATGACACTGAGTCATAACTCCTGCATTTTCTTGGATAGATCTTGCGCCGTGCGTACCCAATTTTGTGGCACAATAGCTACACCTCGGTTTCCATGATTTTCTTTGTGCATAGCTTCCCTTGGACTCTGTGGTTGAACATGGGCCATTGTCTTGTAGCCTGACACACCCTGATCTATTTTTTTCTTTATCTTTCTGCTCTTCGATCGAGCAATCTCTACTGCACCATTGTAATTCTCTAGGCTCTCAAAATCAACTTTCTCTCTCACCTTAGGATGCAGACACACCATGAACTTATCTAGCTTGAAGTAGTCTCCATTAGCCAACTGCATGACCGTCGCTAGTTCTGCCCACCAACACTCTTCGAAATGACTCAAAAGCAGATTGAATTCTTTACTTACATCTTGCTTTAGTGCCTTTAGCTTTGCATCTATCTCGACTGGGGACGCCTCTTTGCGAACGTCGTGAAGAAAGCTCACCCGTAGAGCCGGCCATGCTTGCCTCGGCTCGCCTTCCATACTTTAGCTTTCACACGCATCACCAAAGGAAAAGTCTTCATCTTTCTATCCTCGTTCAGCATACAGCTGGAAATCCAACATCCACTCGTCAAGGCTCTCTTTGCCTGTGAAAATCGGTCCATAGCTTCTAGCTGCCATGACTTCCAACGCAGAAAACTGCTTCTTTTCGATTAGCTGGGAGCAATCAGTGTGCTCCTCCGTGGGGGCACCAGAAGATGGAGAGGGGGAATGGGGAAGCACACCCGGTACAAACACAAGGGCCTCTCTATAGGTCAGGGTATCCGAAACACCCCTGTCCTCTCAAAAAACACCTTCAAAAAACACTTTACACTAGCAGACCACCGCTTGCTCAATTTCCAATGCTCACACACTCCACAAACCCACCACACAACACACACCTGCTGTCACGGTCTCTCTCCACCCTTACACACACTCACAACCACTCAATCTCACCCTCTCAACCAAAACACCGTCGGTCTGGGGGGGGGGGGGGGGGGGGGAACACACATCCACACTGTCGGCACCGAGGGCAAACATGAAAGCAGGAGAAAGAGAAGGGGGGAAGGGGAAACAACAGCAATAGGGGGCGGCGGTGGCTTGATTGCAATTCAAAAGGCATGTACATGGGTTTGCACTGCCATCACCATGGCCATTTTCAAGAAAAAGTTACAAAGGGGTTAGCTTGCTAGAGAACTCCACTTTGCAGGCTTCAAACGGCACCAAAAAAGCCAGGAAAAAAGCCCCTAATTTGATGAAAATTTGACTTTTATGGAGGGGGGCTTCAATTTTGGAAATTATCCTTTCATTGGCCCATCTGGCATCTTATTTTAGCATCTTTGGAGAGGGGGGAATTGCTTTGCTTCATCTGCTCTCTTTTGCTTTTGTTGCACTTGGAGGGGGGGCATTAGCGATGTCGTTACTGCCCCCTAGGCCACTTTTTTTTAATCTTTTCCTCATTTTTGACCCCTTTTGGGGAACTTATTGACCACTTTTGTTTGGCTCACATTGGCCTTCTCTCTTTATCTCTCTCTCCTCCTTCCCTTTGGTCTATGGATTCCACCTTGCTCTTGCCTTGGCTTGTCCTTTGCTGGATCTTGCTCGACCGGCCTTGGAATGGCCTCCTTGCACTTGGTCCACATGGCGGCCTTCTCTCTCTCTCTCTCTCTCTCTCTCTCTCTCTCTCTCTCTCTCTCTCTCTCTCTCTCTCTCTCTCTCTCTCTCTCTCTCTCTGGCTCACTCGACTGCTGCAGGAGCCCCCTTTTGCACTTGCCTCTGGTTCAGACCCGGCCATTTTGGCTCTTCCTTGATCCCTTGCAGGACGCACCCCTTTGGCACCTATTCTCCCAGCCACTCTGGCCCTTTCGTTATCTCTGTGGGGCTGACCTCCTCTTTATGTCTCGGGGAGGGGGGGCATTAGCGATGTCACTAATGCTCTCTCCTATAGCTCTCCACCGCGAGACCAGCCGCTTCAGATGGCCACATCATTAGTCGACCCCACACGCGCACTGCGCCATCGCCACCGAATCCGACCACTGCATCGGCCAAAACCGCCACATGCGCGCCCATGGGCCGCCTCCCGCCGCAAGCAGCACTCAACATAGCGTCTACCATAGCCAACTTCTCCGAGGAGCTTCCTCGCTCCACACACTACCAAGAGGGGTACACGCCCCTGCTTATATAGCTTGCCGGCTACACTCCCTCTCCTGCATATGGGGCTTATGCCGGTCACGTGGCATCTTTTAGTGAGCTGCCCCCAGGATCTTGGAATTTTAAGCTCTTTTCCTCAAAAAAAAATCCCCAAACTCACTTTTTTCCCCTTTACTTGCCCTGCTCGCCATATTTCGGTCCAAGGTCGGATTGTCAAGCCGCAAAGCTGATCCGAAATTCCACCACGTTGGACTTGGACCATCCTAGATCCCATCATCTTTAGACCTTGCCGTGGCCTCCAACCAATATCCCAGAAATTGGAAAAAAACCCCTGCATTCACCTACTTTGCACTAGCCTTCAACTTTGCTCCATCATAGCCTGCTAACGGCGGGGAATCCGATCGACATGCAGTCAATTCCTATCGGCTCCACATGAAGCATACTGTCAACTGAAACCTTGGCGAAGCCAAAAAGATGCCAGATGGCGCATTCTTCAATGCAGGCAAGTGGGCTCAGACCCGGCCCCCGAAAAAGTTTCAATCGACCATAACTTGCTATCTAGAGCTCCGATTCTTGATCCGAGAAAACCGGCATGCTCTACAACTCGAGCACTTCACATGTATCCACTGACACCTGCCTGGGGTACACGCCCCTGCTTATATAGCTTGCCGGCTACACTCCCTCTCCTGCATATGGGGCTTATGCCGGTCACGTGGCATCTTTTAGTGAGCTGCCCCCAGGATCTTGGAATTTTAAGCTCTTTTCCTCAAAAAAAAATCCCCAAACTCACTTTTTTCCCCTTTACTTGCCCTGCTCGCCATATTTCGGTCCAAGGTCGGATTGTCAAGCCGCAAAGCTGATCCGAAATTCCACCACGTTGGACTTGGACCATCCTAGATCCCATCATCTTTAGACCTTGCCGTGGCCTCCAACCAATATCCCAGAAATTGGAAAAAAACCCCTGCATTCACCTACTTTGCACTAGCCTTCAACTTTGCTCCATCATAGCCTGCTAACGGCGGGGAATCCGATCGACATGCAGTCAATTCCTATCGGCTCCACATGAAGCATACTGTCAACTGAAACCTTGGCGAAGCCAAAAAGATGCCAGATGGCGCATTCTTCAATGCAGGCAAGTGGGCTCAGACCCGGCCCCCGAAAAAGTTTCAATCGACCATAACTTGCTATCTAGAGCTCCGATTCTTGATCCGAGAAAACCGGCATGCTCTACAACTCGAGCACTTCACATGTATCCACTGACACCTGCCTGGGCCATCTGTCCCCAACAGCCCTACCTGTCGGGGATCTTCCACACCTTCTAACTTTGAACTGCAATATCTTGAGCACCGGGGCTCCGTTTGACGAGCCGTGTGGACCGGCTTCTAGAGCACACTGAATACTACATTATAGAGCATTGACTTGGCATTTTGTACATCTTCATCGTCCATCCCAATTGAGCGAACTTGGAGCTATTTTAGCCTAAAAAACCGCATGGAGCATACACTTCCGCTATCCTTTGGCTGCCCAGGGCTTTGGTACATGTCCTAGCCTTTTGCAATGCACTTGCTTACTATCTCTACCTAGCATAGACCATTTCCTAGCTTAGACCAACTTTGGCTGCACCAACGCCTGAGATCCATTGGGTGAAGAAGACACGTTGCACCCTTGCTGTTGTCAGTGGGCCAACTTGTTTTAGTGATTGATTTTCCAAAAGCCAAGCTTTGCAATTATCGGAGCCCAAACATAGCACCTTAGGTTGTGTTCGGTGGGGGGCAAGGGGTCATCCGCGTTAACGTAGAGGACCCCCCCTTGCCAACTTATTGCCTTGGATTGTTGAACGCTACCAGAAATAGATTTAATAAACCCAGCCAAGTTTGGGATGGGGGTCATCCGCGTTAACGCTGAGGATTCCCCTTGTTGTCAACTTAGAACCTTAGAAAGCGCACAACGCAATGTAATTTCATTGAACCTGTTCAAGATTGGGCAAGATTATTCGGCCAAAGGATCATCCGTGTTAACGCAGAGCACCCCCCTTGCTAGTTTAGTGCTTTAGAGTGCAAAATGCTACAAAAAATGTGTATAATTGCATTAAGCCCAGCCAAGACCGGGTGAGATTATTTGGGTAAGGGTCATCCACGTTAACGAAGAGGACCCTCCATTGCCAACTTAGTGCCTTAGCGCGTACAAAAAGCTCCAAAAAATTGGCATAATTTCATTATGCTCTAGGCGAGATAATTCGGGCAAGAGGTCCTCTACGTTAATGCGGAGGACCCCCTATTGTGAGCTAGATATTCCTTTGGTTTCCTTTAATGTTGAACTCCACTTTGCTAGCCAACCGTTGTTTTACTTAACATGCTGCCTTGCCCGAATCACTTTAACTGAGCTCATTGAGAATGGAGCTTCATTAGCTCATATTTCTCCACTCAAGCGTTCGGCAAAATTGTTTTGACCTATGGATTATTGTATAAAATAAGATTACCTCTCTTTCCTCTATCACTCAGTGGTTGTGCTAATGCTGATGCCTTCCAATCAGGTGACCAATCACTAGATCCTATTGTTTTACTTGAATCATCAAAATACGTTGCATGAATCCTATTCTTGTGAGCTGAAACTTGAAATCCAAGTTTTTCTCATTTTGTGCCTTGATTTTCTCTTTCTATTGCCCTCGCAATTGAGCCAATGAAGTAAGCCATAAGAAAATGACCACCTATTTCTCTGCTCATTTTGGGCCACGTCATCCTGCTGAACCAAAATAAGATCATCACAGCAATGACCCAAGTACTCATAGAACAGAATGATTTTTTTTAATAGAGATCAAAAAACTTAATTGAGTTTTCAATTTGTTGGGTATCAAGTGGCCAACCTCGTCATCTCTAGCCACCATTCATTAACCTTGCCATCTTGAACTCCAGCCTCCTCTATGTCTAGGCATAACCTGTGCATAATCGTGCCCAACACCCTCTCAACACCATTGGCAAGAAATCTCTGCTTGTGACCCTTATTTTGGGAAATGTTTTGAGATAACTCTCAATAATGGATTCTCAAGCCCTCAAGCCTCACAAGAGAGATCATCTTACTTGAAATCTCCCAACTATTAAGGATTTTGACTCCTATATCATGCTTGACACACTATTCTTACGTAGTCTTCATCACCCTCAATCAACGAAGAGTGGCCCTTTGAGAAATTGCCACAGCACCACTATAAGAATTATATAAAAGAAATTTCGTCTCGCTTCTTGCCTTCTACCATGCACCAAGAGTCCCTCCTTTAGCTCTACAAGAACCTTGCCACCCACCACTAGCCTACTCTCATCACAAGCCCTATTTTGAAGTCCCTCATTTTTGCACTAGCTCGTAAAAACTAGACGTGTCTTGAGTATTCTATGGAAGTTCCTTTTTAGGGCATATCTTGTTAACACTTAATAGCAAGACTAACGTATTTAAGGAATCGCTTCAAGTTCTCTCAAATTCTTTGAGCTCTTGGTACAACAAAGCTGGTTTCCTAGCTAGCCTTATTAGCTTCTTTTCTTGCCTTTTTACAGATCAACATTTTATTATCTTAAAATAATTCTCAGTAAGCCTCTTAAACTTATCTTAATCTGCCCTTTGTAGTTCTCCTAGAACTCCATTGGCTTACCTATTGCAAGTTTCTCATTTGCTAGAGCTCCATTGTCTTACCAAATACAATTGTTATAAATTTTGCTTCACCTTGCTTGGTGTAGATTTTCTCACTTGTAAATTTTACTCGTCTCCCTCTTTTAGAATACTCCTTGGTGCCCTTTGCAATATCTACTTTACTGCAACAAAACCAAATCCGAAAAGATTTGAGATTTAGCTTGTGGACATAGTCAGGAACAAACTCCTAAGAGGACAAGTCCAGGTGTGGTTGAACATGGATCGCGATCCATGTACCTCAACCTCAAAATTTTTTGAAAATTGGTATATAGCCTGCTTATGATCTTGTCTACACACAATAAAAATTTGGAAAAATTTGAAAAAAAATTTGACAGGAACATGGATCACGATCCATGTACCTCTCAGCATAGTGGGGGTATCTGACTTGATGATCTTGTAAGTATACTTGAGTATATCCCAAAGCTCAAGTTTGAGCTAAAAATACCTTTTGGAGACCAAGATACAAGCCAAAGTTCCTGCTTTTTGGTCCTAAGACTGTTTTGAGTGCTCTTTCAAGTGCAGTTCACCAAAATTGCTGTAACTTTTGATAGACAACTCCAAATTGAGTCAGGTATAGCTAGGAAGAAAGCTTGTAGGCAATAGCACACACCTAGGTTTTAGAGCTGAATTTTACTAGGTTTCTCCACATAGAGCCCTCTAATATCCCCAAATTTAGTTTTCAATTCGCCCTTCTAGGGCTCTTAGAGTAAAATTCATTTTATGAAAACTAAACTCTTTTCCCTCATATCTCTATGTGTGCTATTGATTGCCTTGCCCTATAAATTAGGGCATCTACCAAGGCCTCCTATAATTGGATATGATTCCCCAATATCAACACCACCCTTGCCACTAATTTGTGGTTTGTTGAGAAACCTCTCATTGCTCCCAAGAAAATAAACCAATCCCATAGCCAACCTCAAAAATTTACCCTTACCCATAGACATGACCACAATCACAAGCTCCCTTCCTTATTTTGATTCAATGTTTCGATTCAATGTTTCATTGTCATTATAGTGCTTTCTTTAAACCCTTACCTTTTATTGCATGGATTCCCCCATCTCTTTGTCTTGTACTAAAACTTCATCCAAACTTATTGTACTTGATCCGAGCTTTGGCTCTTACCCATTTGCCTTTATCTCTATTTTTTTGAGTAATCTTATGCTTGGCCTATAAATTTTTTTGCAAACCACTCAAGTTTAATAATATAAATTATCTCATTCTTGACAAGCTTTTTGGTTTTGCAAGCTTTGTTAACAAGGTATGGCTCCAAGAAATGAGGAAGAAAGGTAGTGAATGGAAATAAAGGTTTGTTTTAAGCAAGTTAATTATTTTATATCTTGAACTTCAATTTATATATTGACCAAAAAAATGGATTTGGACATGTCTTGTAGCAAAAAAAGATTACTCACTTAGATCTAGACATGTGTATCAAACTTTGCATGAGGAAGCGCAGTTTAGGTATTGATACATCTTGCCATGATGTGGGCAATGATCAATTATCACCCACTGTCCCAACTATTATCTCCATCACACAAAATGTTAGCCAATCACAATCTGATAGGTGTGATACCACTAATCATGTGGGGGTTGTGCATGGACGGCTTCCTTGACAATCACTTGATTTGGGATTGTTTGGTGATGTCTTTTAAAAATTCTTTTTGAAATGCAATTGCTCTCCTCTATTGATCCCTTTGTGTAGATCGATTCCTACTGAAGTAATCTGCACAGTCCCTAGCCAAGCTAAGGTATTTCGTGATTCCTTTGATAGCCAAGGTTACGTTGATGCATCTGCCCCTTTCTTGGTGTCCCTCACTCACTATAGAAGCTCTATCTACTTTAATGTGACACAACTAAATTTTAAGGAGTGGGGGCCAAATGATATTCTCCAACATGAGATATTTGAGACAAAAATCAAAGAAACGATATGGGAGGATCTCAAATGTAAAAAAATTCTAGTTTGGGATGGTAATCATCATGTGAAAGCATGGGCGTCATGCGTGCACAAAGGTAAAATGCTTTTTAAAACACTTGAAATGTTTTGTTGTATTATAGAGAGAGAAATGGGCCAACAATTTTTGTATTCGTTTATTGCTAGCTTGGTCACACATCCCCTCGTGCCATGTGCATGTAAGGTGTCAATTTTTGGTGATTGACAAGAAACAAGAAGGAGAGTTGCTATTGGCTATGCAATCTTAGAATGAGTAAGTACAATTAATTTCATTTTTAATCAATATAGGTGCTAATCTTCATTGACAAACTATGTGGTAGTTTATAGATTGGTGCGCACAAGCGTAACTCCCACAGTGTCACATGAAATATTTATGTTTTGAGTATTTAGATTGGCTGGCAAAACTTCAATATTAGAGTATCTGGATGAGTATCTAAGGAAGTGGATGCAATGGAATTTAGCTTAGAGAAACACACAAGAGAGCAATGGTACAATGCTCTTGTTAGTGTGATAGGCCAACTTAAATGGAAGGTAATGTTGGGGCTCCCATTTTTACTAGATGTAGAGCTTAATAGACGGAAGAAATAGAATTAGTTGATTTGCAATGCAAGATATCCTTGTTCTAAATATCAATTTTTCATTTTAGCTTTAGAACTCAAAGTGAAGTACCTAATGTTAGATTGTAGTTGGTTCACTCCTATGTAGAATGAGGGGTGTCATATGGAAAGGATAAACCTTTGCGGATTAAGATGTGATTGTGATTAATTGTAATGAAATATTTCATTGTGTCTTTTGAGTGGAGAAAAGCTTTCACAAATAAACCATTTAGCAATAAAAGCTCATTGAAGTAAGCTCACAAAAAATATCCCCATCACAAACCAAAATGACAAATCCATTGGATTTGGATGATTTGAGCTATTGGAGATAAGCAATTGATTTTACAATGATTAAAACTGGTTTGAGAATTGGCTATGATTGCCTAATTGATGTGAAATTGTTGCTGTTTTGTGTGTGGCTATGTAAATCTGAAAAAATCACAAAAAAACAAAAAATGAGAAAATATATAAAAAATACAAAAATCACAAATAACCCACGCACACAGAAAAAACTTGGGAAAACAAAAAAAATTATTTGATTTTCTTGTTGTTTTTTTGAGTTTTTGATTTGTAATTTTTTGTTTTATTCAAATTTTTTGCATTTGTTTGTTGTTTTTTTTCGTAGATATTTTTATTAATTTATTATTAAATTCATTACACATGGTTAGACACAATTAGGTTAGATGCGCTAAGAGAGTTAGATTTTGCCATCTTTTGTTTAATTACGCCATAGTTGACCCAATTTGAGCCAAATTGCATGCATAAACCCTATTCATACACGAATTTTGATTTGGATCTACATAAAATCAATTGAACAGTTTTAGAGCTTGTTCACGCGCATTCTTTCATTTTACCCAGATTTGTTGTGGATTTGACACTTGACCCTCATTAACTCCGATTCAGTAGAGATTTATTTGCCTTGATATTGACCAGATTACGCTATTTAGAGTCCATTCACATGTAAGATCTTGATTTGGCCTTATTTTAGCCATTGATCACACACTTGCACACGATTAGAGTCCGATTTGACCCATTGACTGCTTTTCACCACCGCAACTTGGGTTGAGAGACAATTTTTAGAGTTTGTTCTTTGACACTAGATTTGACCTAGATTGACAGATTTTGGCTATTATGGATCCTGGGACTCTATTTGATAGATTCTTGTGGGTTCACGGAGAGATAGACGGATTACCTATATACATACATGTAGACACTCAACAGAGGTACATCCACATTCAGCCCATACATTGTTAGACATGTAGATTCCAGACGCTTAGAGCTTGAGCACATCTGACTGCCAGATCACCTTTTTGATGGTTTTGGTACGTCTTATAGACACATGACGGAGGAGATTCTAGAGCGTGTCACATTAGCCCTTTGTAAGGATGGTCCAGACACCTTTGACTTACCATAGACTATATCTTTGGACCTATTTGAGACTGGACCACTCTATGCTAATGAGAATTTGAGGATGTACGAAAGTTAGATTTGGAGAGTACCCTCCCTATGACACATCGTGTGCTACCCCACCAGGTTCCTTAAGAGGTAGCTATAGGAACATTTATGATGAGGCTACCTATACATTGTTGTGTGGACTACGCTATTCCCCTTCTTGGATTAGTTCTATTGAGCCTTGTAGTAGAATCAATGACCAAACTCTCTACACAACCAGCACGACTTAGATCACCTCCACATCATCCAGACCATCTATGAGATAGACCTTTATTGAGATCATGGCAGAGGCTAGGACAGATATACAACATAGGATAGTGCACGGTTAGAGTTACCATGCATAGATGCAGCCACACAACACATGCTACTGCAACTAGTACACATGCTAGAGAGGTTGTAGGGACCACACCATAGACTGAGAGCACACGAGACACAATGGTTTCTAGATAACATGCATCCGATACAATTATGAGACATAGATCACCACCCAAAGAAACCACGCACGTACCACATGAGGATAGAGTTTCCACAATGAGAAAAACACACCATACTGAGCTTGTACTAGATTTATTAGGCTATAAGGAGTCATGCCTTGGTTTGTTGACCTTGACAGACATTCTTACAACCAAAGCCACCTTCTCGAGACATTGAACCTTCGCTATGGCAGGTAGTTAGAGTTCAAAGACGTCACCTTGGTTCAATTGAGCTCTTCACTATTGCTAATGAGCTCAAGGCAACATGCATGTCCCTGTCGATTAGCCCATGTAAATGTTGTAGATAGATCATATCCTGATGATTGTTTGGAAACCCATGAACATCCTATGATAGTGCAATTACATAGGCTAGAGCACACATTGACTTATGTTGATGATTGTGGACATAAATATCGATGAGAACATACCACTGGATTTTTTGAGCTAGCCATGAGCCTTATGGTATATCTTGCTAGAGATCCTTGCGATTAAATTTATAGGGACACAATGATACTATATAGTTTTGATGATGTGATTACCCTATTCTCCACGGCATGGCCACAATTTTGTAGGCATGACCACACAAATTCATAGACACTTGCTAGATATATTTCCCCAGGAGTTCGCCTCCCAAATCTCCATCACATAGATATATTTTTCCTTAGAGCATAGTTCATCACTTGAGGTCTAGATTGATTGAGATGAATGCCCAAATTGACGATAGGATGTGTACACTGCAGAGAACTACCATAAAGCCACCTAGAGTGACTATTCCAAAGGATGCTACTTGCTCTACAGAGGAGGTACAACCTAGTGAGATTGCTCCTATGCTAGAGACTAGAATTGAGCCAATAGATATAGATAGTGTGCCAGATTCTATACTTATGGCTGATTTCAAATCACCTCTCATAGAGGTAGATGTCCCACTAGACCCTACACTTGAGGACATTGTTGACGCACATGACCATGAGAGTGCCGACATATGGTTGTGCCATTAGAGACCAAGATACCTACAAATATGGTAGAGATAGAGGTTTCCACTCAGATAGATGCTCATGGGTATCCATGAACACATTCAATGATGATTGAAAATTTAAATTCCATGCAAGATAGGGATGGATGAGGTACTTAAAGACCATGATTGTCACCACCTCCCTAGAGTAGAGATCACACCCAAGGATTGAGAGACCCGTTTTCCTAGAGTGATTCCTACCACCACACTCGAGACACCCTGAGATTTGGTGGATCCTACATTAGAGGATGTTCATGATAGTAGCACTACCTACGAGCAACATTGGAGTATCACATCTATAGCTCACCACAGAGAGCTTATTATAGGGCCACTAGAAATGTTTACAAGCCTTGATTGATGTCATATATTATACCATTATCTAGGGATGATACACTCATTTGGATTGAGAGTGACAACACATACAAAAATTCATCCCAGTGTTGGCTCACATGTAGACAATCACTAGAGGCACATGGATTTATAGAGGACATAAATAGATTTGGGTCCTAGACAATAGGCCATATCACAATCTCATAGATCTCCTACAGTTTCTTTGACCACACCCACATTGGTGCAACCAAAGCTGGTCCATGCTGGGAAGTGTGCTATGCAATGCAAAGGGTGCTAGCAGGTGCATGGAAAAGGGCTAAAGCACAAATGAAGGCCCAGGGTGAGTAGGCCGTGGCAGAAATGTATGTCTTATACGGTTTTTTAGATCAAAGAGGCTACAAGAAGAGCAAATTGGAATGGCAAGTCAAAGTGTCCAAAGTGCAAGGAATGTGCCCTATAATGAAGTATTCGGGATGCTCTAGAAGCCCGTCCAGATGGCTCGTCAAACGGGGCTTCAGTGTGAAAGATATGCCAATCCGAAGTTAGAAGGCTTCACAGATCCTCAATAGATGGGGTAGGTAGGGGCATGTGCCCTGAGGTGATGTGAATGGATAGGCATCAAGTTCTTGAGCTAGGAAGCATGCCGGTATTTTTGGATTGCCATTCGGAGCTCAAACGAGCAAGTTATGGCTTGTGGAATATTTGCCATGGGTCGGGTACGTCTCACCACGCCGAGTTGATAGACGTGATGGCAAGGATTTTTTAAGGCTCACCAATTATAAAAAATTGCATGTGATGTGGGGAGTCAGCCAAAATTTACGGCTTGCTGAGCAATGTCATGGGCATCGCGATACGCACAGTTGGGGTGGGCAAGAAATTATGATGGGAAGGGATCGGATATTTTTTCTGTCCCCTGAACGGGTTGTTCGAGGCCAAGGTGCGAAATGGTGGGGAAGCACGAGGGTTCGGAGCCAACAGGTGGATCTCCCATGTGGCATGACCAAAGAACTCATTGGGCGAACCCGATCATCAACGACATTCAAATCAAATGCTTAAGTCCTCTTAGTTTGTAAATAAAACAAGAAAAGGGAAGGCTGGACTTGGAAACAAAGAAAAGAAACTTTTGCTCACAAGGAAGAGGGATAAAGAAGGTTTGGATTGAGAAAGCAATAGCGGCCGACGCTATTGCTCAAGAAAATTGTTTTAGAAAGTGGGGAAAAAAGGGGAAAAGGAAGAAACGAAGAGGGGTAGCGGCCTTCGAGAAGAGGAGGGTTTTTTTTTTGGCTACAGAGGGAGGAGAAAGAGAATGGGAGAAACAGGAAAGGCTTTGTGTGCTCGAGGATGGAAGCATGCATGGAAGGCGAATTGCCGTGAAGAGGATCGGAAGGGCAAGGGCTTTGTAGAAAAGGAAGCCAGTGACGGCTGCCAAGAGGAGGAGCTATTACGTGAGCAAAGAGAGTAGTCAATTTTTCCATCAAGGTGTGTGCCGACGGATTCCAATGGTGAGGGATGTGTATGTCCATCAGTACGGATTGATGGTGCGACTTAGAGCAGGCCATATGAATTTTGTACATGGTGTGTAAAGAAGCTCTCATTGTGGATTTTTTTGGCGTCATCTCTCCCTCCTTCTCCCCTTTCTTCTTTGCTCGTCTCCAGGGTGTGTGGTGCCTGTGTGTGTGCGCGTGTGCGTCCCCCAGGCCGCCTGTGTGTGTGTGAGAGAAAGAGAGAGAGGTGTTGAGTTGTGGAAGAGCTAGAAGAGGGCAAGATCAGTGTGATCACTGTCTGAGGATTGTGTAGGTCGTGTGTGCGTTGGGCGAAGTGCAGGCAAGGCCCTGCTAGTGTGAGTTGTTTTTTTTAAAGGTGTTTTTGAGAGGACAAGTGTGCCGTGACTACCTTGAGTTATATCGGGGCTATCTATTTGTGTGTCGGGTGTGTTCCCCATTCCCCCTCTCCATCTTCTGGTGCCCCCCAGTGAGGAGCATGCTGATTGCTCCCTGGTGATACGTTTGTAAGCAAAAATGTGGCAGAGTGCTAGCCCAATTTTCAATGGTGATGAAGATGCGAACGAGTGGCTCATAGATTTTGAATTATTTATGCTCTCATTGAATATATGGAGTGATGAAGAAAAGCTGGAGATAGTGCCGCTGATGCTGCGAGGTAAAGCAAAGGCATGGTTTGATGGTCTAGAAGCTGCGGATAAGCAAGACTAGGTTAGTTTTCGAGAGCAGTTTCTCTGCAAGTTTTGCAAAGTGGTGTCAGCTGCTGAAGTGGATGCAAAGATCAAAGGGCTGCGGCAAGAAGTAAGTGAAAATTTTGATGCTTTTGTCGAAAAGTTTGAAGCAAGCTGGAAGGATTTAGTGGCTATCACCGGAGTGATCCATGCGGATGGTTTCAAGCTAGAGAAATTCCTAGCTTGTCTGTCCTCGAGTTCGAGATAAGGTGGATGATGAAGAGCCAAAAACTTATGCCGAGGTAGTCAGGGTTGCCCGTGTGAAGAGCAAGAAAGTGAAAAGAAAGCTAGAGTTAGGCTTGTTAAAGCCTGCAGATTGTGTGCCTGTTGAAGCAACAGGTTGTTCTATGGGCCCATCGAGGATGGTGCCAGTGATGCGAAGTGTGGAGCCTGTAAGGGTAAGGCCTATGATTTTTATGTTCCTTGGGAATTACCTGTTGGTGAAGCGTCTATGCTGTTTGTGGAGGAGCTTGTCAGCAAAGATGAGCCTTTTGTTGAAGAGAGCCTGCGTGTAGAGGAGTTAGCAGATGCCAAGTGTCAAGTGCAACTTGAAGAGGTGGAGCTTGTTCTTGTGGAGTGCTTGTATGAAAGAGTAACAGATTGTGGCCAAATGGTAGGGGCCAAGAGCTTGGGGTTGGATGAAAAAAGTGGGCACGACGATGGTCTAGCTTTTGTGGAGAAGCTAGAAAATGATGACAGTGATATCGAATCGGCCTATGGTGAAGATAATGAGGCTACAAGCTTGAACTTTTGGGAAACGAGCGAGGAGGATAGAGATACAAGCTGGGAGACAAAATCCGAAGAGTCGATGCTGGTAAAGGTAAAATTACCTTGTTATGTGCATAAGGATATGGCGGTTGCCACTATAAAGGATGAGCAGGTGATAGCATCGGAGCTTGGGAATAAAGACGTGCAGGTGAGGGTGCCATGTGGCACCATGCTAGTGACGATGCTCATCAAGGTAGCTATGTAAGGTGCTTTGATTGTACAACAATACAAGGGTTTCCCAAGAAGGAGGGAGCTACAGTGGCTAAGAAAGAAGAATAGGTTGAAGAAGATGGCAAGGGAGAGGCATCGGATACTCATAAAAGGGAAGAGCAATTGCAATTGCCTATTAATTTCACGGGTAGTGCCTTGGATACAGGTTCTTTTGGCCAGGAATACATTGAAGATGAAGATAATTGGGGGTTTGATGACCCGATGGGTGAGATGGATGAAGAAACACAGGTGCTTGCTAGGAAATCTTTGACCAGAATGCAGGTGATACGAGGGTTTGTCCCTCTACAGGTGGAGGTTTCTTTTGGAGAGCAAAAGTCTGCTGCTATGGTGGTGCCGATAGAGGCAGGTATGGAGGTGAGTATGGAAGCGATGGTGACCACGGTGCCTATGTTGAAAGAGTTTCCCACTAAGCGGAGTGGTCCTTTTGAACATGAAGAAAATTCCAAGGGTGTGGACTTGTTTGAGATGTCAAAGGAAGTTTGTGTGTGGTGGTTGAAAGGTATGCTCATAAGTGCAGCTGTGAAGTGGGCTATCGAGCAGGTGCAGGATTTTCTTGAGGAGGATCTTGCTTTACATGGTTGGGAGGGAGGGCATGGTATGTTCAGTGTGAATGATGATGTGTACTTGGAGAGTGGTGATGCTTTTGGTGGTGTTTTTTTTCGAAGTGGACAGTATGCCTATGGATTCTTAGAGAGATGGACGCATGCTGAGGGTAGCTTATGTGAAATATTGGCTATGTAGCTGGGATGCAGCACTATTGGAGGTTGTTGCAGGTGGATGGGCAAGACCAAAGCCAAGTGTTTGATCCATGTGGGGTCCATGTTGTAAAGGCGGGGGTTAGGAAACCCGCTTGAACCAAAATGTGGGTAGAAGATGTTGTTGGAATTAGGGTTGCAGAGAAACACACACAGCTTGGAGAAGACGAAGGACGCTCAAGGCACACAATAGAGAGTGTATTACTTAGTGTGCAATGGAAAGATAGGTAGCCCTAGAGTGATGGGCGTATATACAATGCACGGGGGAAAAAACCTCCTAAAGAGGGAAAAAATGCCCCGGTGGTCCTAGTGTGCTCACACACATCACTACCACATGTATATGGTAAAAAATCCCCCCTGGAGTGATGCGGTGAACGAGAGCTGGCACATGAGTAAAGGGAAGTTCCATGCCTTGAGGACATGATCGGTCCACAAAGGGGAGTAAGCCCAAAGCTTTGCGGAAAGCTTCAAGATTCTCACGAGACAGTGCCTTTGTGAAAAGATCTGCAAGGTTGTCTTGTGTTGGCACATAAGCCAAGCTGATCTCTCCTGCTGAGAGCCTCTCCCTGACATAGTGGTAATGCACCTCAATGTGCTTTGTGCGAGCATGAAAAACTGGGTTCCTCGGAACTGCCAATGCGCTCTGACTGTCAGTGTAGATATTGTTGGCAGTGTCCTGTCCAACACCCAAATCAGCCATAAGGCGTCTGAGCCATACACACTCAACCGTAGCTGTGAAGATTGCCCTGTACTCATCCTCACAACTCGAAGTGGCCACAGTAAGTTGCTTCTTGCTCAACCATGATATACATGAACTACCAGGCATGAAACAAAAACCACTTGTGGACACTCGCGTGTCAAAACAAACAGCCCAATTTGAGTCCGAAAAATCATGTAAGTCTGGCGGCAATGATCCCCCCTTGGGATAAAACAAGCCAAGATGTAAAGTGCCACTAAGGTAGCGGAAAATCCTCTTAACAGCCTGCCAATGATTAGACCCTGGGCTATGCGTAAATCTGCTGACCTGCGAGACTGCAAACTGAATATCCGGCCTCGTGTTGCATACATAAATGAGGCAGCCAACAGTAGTTTGGTAAAGAGTGACATCAGCAGGATCACCAGCATCATGTAGACTCAACTTCAAACCTGTTTCCATGGGAATGGCAATAGGTTTGCAATCCTCAAGTCCAAACTTACATAGCAATGTCTCTATGTAACTTTTCTGACACAAGGAAATACCACCATCACACTGCTTAAACTGTATACCCAAATAATGATGCAACAGCCCCAAATCTTTCATCTTGAAAGTAGCATTCAAATCAGCCTGAAATTCAGCAATATGTCTCTCATTTGGTCGAGTGATCAGCAAAGCATCAACATAAAGAACCACAATGAGAAGTACATCACCCTCACGCTTTACATACAATGTGATTTTTGTTGGACTGTTACAAAAGCCTTGTTTGACCAAATGAGTGTCAGCTTTCTCATACCAAGCACGAGGAGATTGCTTCAACCCATACAAAGCCTTCTTACATCGGCACACTTTGTCCTCTTGTCCTTTTATGAAAAAACCGCGAGGCTGTGTTTCATAAACTTCCTCAAATATGTCACCATTCAAGAAAGCAATAACAATGTCTAATTGATGTACATCCCAACCAAAATGAGCTGCCAATGCACATAGAAAACGCACAGTAGTCATACAACAAGTGAGAGCAAAAGTCTCTTCATTATCTATGCCTTTTTGTTGTGCATAACCCTTTGCAACAAGTCGAGCCTTATGGCGATCAATCTCACCATCCGGCTTTCGTTTCCACTTGTAAACCCACTTCGTACCAATGGCCTTTTTGCCAAGAGGCAAATCACATGAAGTCCATGTGTCATTTTCTATAAGTGCATCATATTCTGATTGCATGGCAGCCATCTAATTTTTTGAATTCTCTGCTTCATCAAAAGACAGAGGCTCCTCAACATCATTTAAATTAGACACAGCCAAAGCATAACAATCTGATGCATAGGATTCATGGTGAGAGCCTGAACGAGTACGACTAGACAAAGGTGCATCCAATTTACTGTCACGCAAAGTGTGCACCAGCCATTTTGGCATACCCCTAGCGTGCTCATTTTCAGCCCTTTCCTCATCAAGTACATCATGTACATCTGCATCAGTAATAGGCTGATCTGTTACATGTTCAGAAACCCCCATAGGCTCTACATTTGCCTCATTGGAACTTACATTTGTATTTCCACCACTGAAAAGAGGCAACAAAGTGTCATAAATGTCCTGTGAGCTTACATTATTGTCTCTAGTACATGACAACAAGGGCTGAACAGAATCTTCCACAAACACTACATCCCATGAAACCAGAATACGTTTTGTTTGCGGATGATACAACCTGTAACCTTTGCTTTCAGCACTATAAACAACAAAAATACATTTGACAGCCTTATCATCCAATTTTCTGTGCTGCACTTGTGGCACCACAGCATATGATAAACAACCAAAAACAGGCATGTGCTCAATAGAAGGCTTTCTATCATGCCATGCTTCGTATGGAGTAATAGATTGCAAAGCTTTCGTAGGACACCTGTTAAGTACATAAGTGGCACACATGATGGCCTCAAGCCAAAAAGAATGCGGCAAAGCTTGACTTTTTACCATACATCGTGCCATTTTCGTCAATGACCTGTTTTTCCTCTCAGCAACACCATTTTTCTGAGGTGTATAAGGCACTGTACATTGGTGTTTTATCCCACGACTAGCCAAAAATGCATTAAATTCATGAGACATATACTCCCCCCCTCGATCGGAACGGAGGGTGCCCATAGTACATTTCGAGACATTTTCAGCCATAGCTAGAAATTGTTTTAAGCACATAAAAACTTCGGACTTCGCTTTAAGCGGAAATACCCGTGCATGCCGGGAGTAGTCATCAATGAAATTCACGAAGTACAGGTAATTGCCCAAGGACGGAGTTTGCACAAGCTGCAACCTGCATGTGGCCCGAACTGAACCATCCTTTGGAAATTTAGAACGCTGCATCTTACCCAAAATACAACCTTCACAAACATGTTTGACAGGTGCTTCAAGAGGCGGCAAAGAAGCAACCATATCAGATTTCTGCAAACGCAGGAAACTGGCAAAATTCAGATGACCAAAACGTGCATGCCAATGTTTTGCATCTGAAATAGCCCTTGAATCTGCAACAGCATTTGCAAAATTTTTTCCACACTTGTCATACAAAGTGAGCTTATACAACCCACGACATAAAAGCCCAGATACAACAATTTCATCACCAAAACTGAGATCATGAACTGTACATCTGTCATCCACAAATTTGACTACAAGTCCAAGTCTAGCAAGTGCGGATACAGACAAGAGATTCTTCTTGATCCCAGGTACATAAAGTGCATCAAAAAGTGTGAAGGAACTGCCATTAGCAGCAGTGAGCACAATCTTTCCAACTCCCTGAACTGGATAAGAGGCGTTGTTGGCACAAGTGACTGAATTCCCATGAGGGGCAGACTCGAGAGAGGTAAACAATTCACGATGTGAGGTAATGTGCTTTGTAGCACCACTGTCGAAATACCACACATGTGAATCTGCAGCAACTGACAAGCATGCATCATGGACAACAGGATTGTAAGTGCACTCTGCACTAAAAGCCCATTCTGCATCAACATCAGCATTACAGTCTCCTTTTACAGAAGACTCAACAATGGCTGCATTTGTAGTGGAACCAACATTTGCAGTGGAACCACCCTCTTTCTTCTTAGCCTCTTTGGCCTTCAACTTAGGACACGACTTGATCAAGTGATCATTAGCTTTACAATAATGGCAATGCATCTTCTTTTTGCCCTTATCACCAGAATTTCCAAACGAAGTGTTGCCAGCAGAAGCATCAGGAACATAATTTTTTCCACTCGCGGCAGAACCATAAGAAGTGGCTGCATTATTGTTACCACCCTTTCTTTGAGAAGCAATAAAAGCCTGTTCAACTGCACGTTGCCTAGTCCTATTTTTCCTCAAAAGTGACTCTTGCAACAGCAATGTGCATAATGCATCAAACTTGACAACTTCAGGATTTCCTTGGGTCATAAGTCTCCAAGTACTAGCAAAACTATGGTAAGAATCTGGTAAGGCATCAAGAACAGTCTGCACTAGGGAATTGTCTGAAATGACTTCACTTGCAGAAATGAGTTGCTCATTGATATCCTTGACACTAGCAAGAAAAGTGTCCATAGCATCTTCCTCATGCATAATCTTCGACTCTAGCTCTTTATGCAGCAAAGCAATTTTAGCCTCATTGCGGCTTGCATAAAGACCTGCTAAAATATCCCAAGCCTGTTTTGCAGATTTTGCCGAACGAATGTGTGGAACAATGGTGCGCTTCACAGACAACGCAATCAATGCATGAGCCTGCGCATCCTTAACATCCCAACGAGCTTGTTCTGCCGTAGGCAAAACAACTCTAACAGTTGCAATCCTTGCAACAAGACCTGCAACATCCTCAACATCGCCTACATCCTCAGAACCAGGACATACATCAATGCCCTGCACAATGTTCCAGACACCCTTTGACACAAGAACATGTTGCATCATATAAGCCCCCATAGGGTAGTTGTCCCCATCCAACCTGTCCTCAGCAGCAAACATCTAGAACACATCTGTGTTGTTGTTGTCAGCCATGGTAAATGCTGCACCTGATGTGAAAACCGCCCGAAAATAGGAGAAATGGAACGGGAACAACCTGTGCTATATAGCACAAACCGTGGAAGACTATAAGGGACTTGTTATGTAGAAAACGACACTGACAGAAATTATGCACAAAATGACGAAATAGCCTGTGGAGTACTAGAAACGGAGGCCGAAATGAGCTCAAATCAAAATTTTGAGCAGACCATGCTCTTCGAGCTCTCCCAAAATATTTGTCGACCTGCGAACTCTTGCCAAAGCTCACTGAATTCGGAGAAAGTGAGCAGGCGTGTACTGGAGCAGTTGGCGACTAAGCCCGGGAGGACGCAACCTGCTCTGATACCAATTGTTGGAATTCGGGTTGCAGAGAAACACACACAGCTTGGAGAAGACGAAGGAAGCTCAAGGCACACAATAGAGAGTGTATTACTTAGTGTGCAATGGAAAGATAGGTAGCCCTAGAGTGATGTGCGTATATACAATGCACGGGGGGAAAAACCTCCTAAAGAGGGAAAAAATGCCCCGGCAGTCCTAGTGTGCTCACACACATCACTACCACATGTATATGGTAACAGATGTCAGGTTTTGTACATAAGGTTGTGGTTTTGGGGTGCTTTTGGTTTCTAGTTTGGTGTTGCAGTCTTTTTAGGTGCAATAAACATGTCTGTGGTTGAACATGAATGTTCAACTAGGGGGTAGGAAATGATGGTGCAACCAAAGTTGGTCCACGCTGGGAAGTAGGCTATGCAATGCAAAGGGTGCTAGTAGGTGCATGGCAAATGGCTAAAACAGGAATGGTGGCCCAGGGTGAGTAGATCGTGGCAGAAATGTATGTTTTATACAATCTTTTAGATCAAAGAGACTCTAGGAAGAGCCAATTGGAATGGTAGGTCAAAGTGTCCAAAGTGCAAGGAATGTGTCCTATAATGAAATATTCGGCATGCTCTAGAAGCCCGTCCAGACAGCTTGTCAAACGGGGCTTCGGTGTGAAAGATATGCCAATCTGAAGTTAGAAGGCTTCGCAGATCCCCGATTTGGACAGGGCACGTAGAGATAGGTGTCCTGAGGTGATGTGAATGGATAGACATCAAGTGCTTGAGATAGGAAGCATTATGGTCTGTTCGGATTGCCATTTGGAGCTCAGACGAGCAAAGTATGGCTTGTGGAACATTTGCTAGGGGTCAAGTACGTGCTCACCGGGCCGAGTAGATAGATGTGCTGGCGAGGATTTTTTTGAGCTCGCCAAAATTATAAAAAATTGCATGTGATGTGGGGAGTCACCCAAAATTTACGGCTTGCCAATCAATGTCATGGGCATCACGATATGCACAGTTCAGGTGGGCAGGCAATCATGATGGGAAGGGATCGGATATTTTTTTTATCTCTTGAACGGGTTGTCGAGGCCAAGGTGCGGAATGGTAGGGAAGCGCAAGGGTTCGGAGCCGACAGGTAGATCTCCCATGTGGTATGACCGAAGAGCTTATTGGGCAAACCCGAGCTTACGACATTCAAATCAAATGCTTAAGTCCTCGTGGTTCTAAATAAAAGAAGAAAAGATAAGTTTGGACTTGGAAGAAAAGAATAGAAACTTAAGCTCACAAGGAAGAGGGATAAAGAAGGTTTGGATAGAGAAAGCAATAGCGCCGGGCGCTATTGCTCAAGAAAATTGTTTTAGAAAGTGGAAAAAAAGGGAAAAGGAAGAAACAAAGAGGGGCAGCGGCCTTTGAGAAGAGGAGGGTTTTTTTCTTCTTGCCGGGGAGGGAGGAGAAAGAGAATGGGATAAAGAGGAAAGGCTTCATGCGCTTGAGGATGAAGCACGTACAGAAAGCGAATCGCCATGAAGAGGCTCGGAAGGGCGAGGGCTCTGTAGAAAGAGAATCCAGCGAGGGCAGCCAAGAGGAGGAGCTATTACGTGAGCAAAGCGAGTAGTCAGTTTTTCCGTCGAGGTGTGTGCCGACGGATTCCAGTGGTGGTGAGGGACATGTATGCCCCTTAGTATGGATTGATGGTGCGATCTAGAGCAGGCCATATGAATTTTGTACATGGTGTGTAAAGAAGCTGACATTGTCAATTGTTTGGCATCGTCTCTCTCCCCTTTCTTCTATGTTCGTCTCCAGGGTGTGTGTGTGTGTGCGTGTGCGTCCCCCAGGTCCCCTATGTGTGAGAGAGATAAAGAGAGAGAGGTGTTGAGTTGTGGAAGATCTCGAAGAGGGCAAGATCAGTGTGATCGCCCGTTGTCTGAGGATTGTGTAGGTCGTGTGTGCGTTGGGTGAAGTGCAGGAGAGACCCTGCTAGTGTGAGTTGTTTTGTTTGAAGGTGTTTTTGAGAGGACAGGGGTGCTGTGAATACCCCTCGAGAGGTTCACTATGTGTAAAACTACCATATCACGTGCGTTCAAGACATGTTTGTAAAACCCCTTATCTGTGGATTTTTTAAGGAATATAATATACCCTTTCCTTTTATAATCTGTAATTTTTTTTTCAAATTTGAAAAAATAATGCCCTTTTGTATATATATTTTTGTAAGTTTCAAAAACTTTAAATACCCTTCTGTTGAGCTCACGTGATAGGTTACATTTTGATTAGGTGACCTCCCCGGTGAATACCCTGAGCTATATAGGGGCTATCTGTTTGTGTGTCGGGTGTGTTCCCTATTCCCCCCCTCCAAAGTTGCAAAGATCTAGACCATGTACATGACCTATAGAGAGGCCTACCCCACGATGAGTGCCGACACAAGCTAGATATTCACAACCATAGGTGAGGCAAGTTTGACCTATATTCAGTGAGGTACTATGGACACTAAAGATTTGGCTACAAAAGAGCCAACCGCTTATCATACCACGGGTTGACACAAGCCATAGCCCACCTGAGATTTCCATTGACCATGTTGTTGACTTAGATATAGACAAGAGTCATCTAATGAGGGATCTTGAGCCACACAGTTCGTTGATCACACAATCATAGGATGATGTCATCCCTAAACCCATTAGCTATGCTTCAGATTCCACTATCCACATGGAGCTAGGTGGTAGCCAATCGTTGACCGTTAGACAAAGAGCTAAGAGATTATAGGTTTTATTGTTTGGAGAGAGTTCTCTTATCCCTACTAGGTGCACTGGACCTTTACTTGTGTAGATTGACCATGGTGCACTAGACACATGCACATATAATAGAGACACTTTTTTTCCTTTAGATTTTTTCCCTCTAGGTATCCATGTATGAAACCTTAGTATAGGATATGTTTTTATTTGCATTTAGGTGATAAATCTTTGGGGACGGTTAAGGAACGAGCTTTTTTTTTTTCCATCCCACCACCACTACCTCCCATTGCCGCCCCTTAGCAACCATCACCACCCACACCCCTAGCCCACCAATGGTGGTTAGTGGTGCTAACTTACTACCACCATGTGCCGCCCCTACTCCTACCACCACCTCCAATTTCCGCCCCTCTCTCCAATGGAGTAGCCAAGGACCTCCTCTCTCTCTCTCTCTCTCTCTCTCTCTCTCTCTCTCTCTCTCTCCCCCCTGCTGTCTTCCCTCTGTGCATGTGTCTCTCTCTTGCCCGCCACCCCTCTCTCTTGTTATCTCCCCCTCCACCCCTCTTCCTCTCTCTCTCCCTCCCCCCCTCTTCCCCTCTCTCCCCCTTGCCTTTCCTCCCTTCCTGGAGTGAGCTCCACCCCTCTCTCCCCCATGTCTCTCTCTCTCTCTCTCTATATATATATATATATAATATATATATATATATATATATATATATGTATGTGTGTGTGTGTGTGTGTGTGTGTGCTTTTCTATAACGTTAAAATTCTCCTCTCTTTCTCTCTGTCTCTCTAAAAAAACTTAAAATATTAGCGATTTTGCTAGTGCCTTTGGTTTTTTTTTATAAAATCAGACCCTCTCACCGCTCCCCTTCTCGCCCTCTCATGATCCCTCCAACCCATTCCCCCCCCCCTCTCTCTCTCTCTCTCTCTCTCTCTCTCTCTCTCTCTCTCTCTCTCTCTCTCTCTCTCTCTCTCCAACCCACCTCTTTCCTCTCTCTGGCCCCCACCTCTTGCTCTACGTCCGCCCTCTTCCCTAGCTCCGACCCTTCCCCCCCCCTTCTCTCTCTCTCTCTCTCTCTCTCTCTCTCTCTCTCTATCTCTCTATACATTCTCACACCAACTGGTAATTGAATTTGACAGATTTAGGGGAATCCCACCTGAGAGCAGAATTTGCAAGTTATGCAGAATGAAGCCTGAGACAGAATTACACTACATATGCCATTGCACTGTATACTATGAGATACGTGGGCGTTTCCATTGCCTATTTAAAGAAGGCTTTGGACCTCTAGATAGAGTCATGCAATACCAAACTCTCGAACTTGCAGTGAAAGGGGGAGAGAGAGAGAGAGAGCAGAGGGGGGGGGGGGGGGGGGGGGGGGGGGAGCGGAGGGGAGAGACTGTGAGAGGGGGGGAGTGGAGTGTAGTTTTTTTTTTTAAAAAAAAAAAAGGGAAAGAAAGGGAGAGAGAGGAGTGCTTAGCCCCGCCCAACCCCCCCCCCCAAAAAAAAAAAAAAAAAAAAAACCATGCAAAGCAATAGCAATAGCAAGCAATAGCGAGGTCGCTATTGCTTTGCATGGTTTTTTTTTTTTTTGGGGGGGGGGGCCTTTAAAAAAAAAAAAAACTACACTCCACTCTCCCCTCTCACAATCCCCAACCCACCCCCCCCCCCCCCCCCCGTGTGCCCAAACCTTCCCTTGTGGACCCCTCTCCCCCCTTCTCTCTCTCTCTCTCTCTCTCTCTCTCTCTCTTCCAATACTCTCTTGCGGCTCCATCATTGGCAATTACACGAACAGATATTAATAAAATTATCCGTCAGGATCTTATACAGCTGGATACTAAGAGGACATGGGTAGAACCTACACAAGAATTGGGCACGAAGATGGCCGACTACAAAGAAAACTTCCTACAGCTATCTGAAGATGGATTTGTGATTTGCCCAAGCTACATGGATACCCATCTGTCTCATGGTTTGAGATGTGCTATTGGTCAGATTCGTACATCCTCACACCAACTGGAAATTGAATTTGGCAGATTTAGGGGAATCCCACCTGAGAGCAAAATTTGCAAGTTATGCGGCATGGAGCCGGAGACAGAATTACTCTACATATGCCATTGCACCGTATACTATGAGATACATTGGCGTTTCCATTGCCTATTTAAAGAAGGCTTTGGACCTCTAGATAGAGTCATGCCATACCAAGATCAAAGATGCTTAGGATTGTACCTAATGGAACTACATCGGCACAGGGATAATCTAATGAGAAGACAAAGAGAACTGCAGCCTCAGAGACAGATCACAGATTTCTTTGGATCGAGAGAAGCAGGAGTGGAAGGAGAAGCAAGAGGCCAACAGCCAACACAAAGGAGTACCCACATTCATACCAAAGACACCCTCATTGATAGGGCGATTGAGCTTACGAAATCGAGATGACCACGACCGAGATGCATAAGCACACTTCACCGTAGGAGACTACAACAAAGGATTAGAAGCATTCTAGCCAAACACCCAGAATGCTCCTAAGAAGTTTATTTAATACTTTGTATTTCGTTTTTCACATTTTCACACTTTTGATAGTTAGTAATTTGGTACTAAGGTACCCAGACATTGTAATAGATTCACCACTTTTGTATCAATTCGGTCTCATAGGTCATTCTGGCCTTTTGAAGACGTTAATATAACATTTCATTTCATTTCATCTCTCTCTCTCTCTCTCTCTCTCTCTCTCTCCCCCCTTCTTTCTCATTTTATTTTGTACCCAGACATTGTATTAGATCCACCAAGAATGTATCATTTTGGTCGCATGGGTCATTTTGGCCTTTTGATGACAGTTAACATAGCATTTCATTTCATTTGTCATTAGGATTGGAGGGACTCAAAAAGCGACAATGTGACAGGAGGCAGAGAAAGAAAAAAGGAAGATACAGTGGGAGAGAGATCGATCGATAAGGGGAGAGAGAGAGAGAGAGAGAGAGAGAGAGAGAGAGAGAAGGGGGCGAAAAAATTATGAGGGAGAGAGGTGAAGTGTATTGTTTTTTGTTTTAAAGAAAGACGGGCTCACCTTGTACAACCCCTCCCCCCCCGGAGCTTGCTTTCTTTCTCCCTCCCAGTCTCCTACTCTCTCTCCACCTACCACCCCTCTTCTCTTGATCTCTCTCTCCCTCCCAATGCCCCCCCTCTCTCTTCCCCTCCCTCTATCACTCTCTCTTTCTCTCCCCCTCTCTCCCTCTTTTACAAAAAAACGGAGGCACTAGAGATATTGCTAGTGCTTTGTTTTTTTTAAGTAGCTCTCTGCACCCTCTCTCTCTCTCTCTACCCTTGCCACCCTTTCCTCTCGTCCTAGTGTGTGTGTATGTGTGTGTCTCAGAGAGAGAGAGAGAGAGAGAGAGAGAGAGAGAGAGAGAGAGAGGAGTAGAGGGGGGGTAGGGGGTGGGAGGGGGAGACAACGAAAGAGAGGGGTGGCGGGCAAGAGAGAGACACACGCACAGAGGGAAGACAACACGAGAGAGGGTAGAGAGAGAGAGAGAGAGAGAGAGAGAGAGAGAGAGAGAGAGAGAGAGAGAGAGAGAGAGAGAGAGAGAGAGAGAGGGATAAGGAGAGGGGTTATAGAGCGACTAAGAAAAGAGAGAGGAAGAAGGGTGTAGGAGATAAGAGGACTTTAGGGAAGGGATGGTGGTTTCTAGAGGAGGAGTTGGAGGAAGGGAAGGTGGTTAGAGGAGTAGATGGAGAGAGTAGGTGGAGGAGAGGAAAGATTTTGGAGGAGGAGGAGGAAGGGAAGAGGAGAAGCACATGGGCGGCAAGAGGAGGAATTGGAGGTAGAGAGGGTGGCACTAAAAAGAAAAAAAAGCTCGCTCCGTTGAGCTCGCTCGAAGACCTAACTCATAAATCTTTCATTTCTATGCTGACACACCTTTCTAGGTGGTAGTGTTTTGTTGATGATTTTGAAACATAGATGGACTTGAGTTTTCATGTAGCACGGATATGTTGAGATTCAACATTGCCTGCTTGCTTCCACAGTTCTCAAAGAGATACATCCCATACCTCCAGGTGTACTACTACCTATGATTCATGTTGATGACATTTATATTTTCTCATTGTGGGTTTTCATGGTTTGATTGAGTGCATTTAGTTACGTTTTGTAATATCAAATCTATCTTTGCTTTAGTTACTTGACTTAGAGTTTAGTCTTATAGATGAGACTTGAGGTTAGTAGGACGTGACTTTAGGTTAACTCATTTACTTGACTGCTAGTCCTAGTTGGTAAAATTATTTGAACGTTTGAGACCTTAGGAGTCTTTTAGGCACAGAGAGACTTGCTCACCTAAAAAACAAAGAACACTAGTGAGAATACATAGTAAATGGAAGCAAAAAGAAAAAGTGCCACAAATGTAAAATCTTAAGCTAGAAGAGTAATCCCAAATTGAACTTGGTACTTTACTCACATGTATTTCCTATGGTCCTAAGGCCCTAGAGGTTCCTAGTGTCGACACTTTTCTTTGAGAAGCAAACAGCCCGGGCATACAAAATAAGCAACCACGCCAAATAACTTTGAATCAATGTGAAAAAAGATAAAGATAAAAAAAAGGAAAAGCAAGAAAAGTGAAATGAAAGACTTCCATTGAGCTTCAAGTGAAAAATTCGAGCTTTTGTTTGAAGTTGTGAGAGTTAGTTAGCTAATACAAGCTAAACAACAGAAACATGGATTCTAGCATTTCGAAAATCTTCCTAACTTAGATAGTGATAGAGTGAGTCTTTTTGACCCTTAGTCATAGCTAACTAATCGAGAGACTAAATCATACGTCAAAAAGTCTTGATCGATTAATTTTAGCAAAGTGTAATTTCTTTGTCCCTAACAACAGTGTAAGATTTTATAGTTAATTGCATTAACTCATTTTCACATGTGCTTTGTATTTCTTTTATGCTTTATTGCCATATGATTCAACTTGCTACCTAATTCATGTTTTTCTTTTGCAGGTCCATCCTTCCTTCAATTTCTTCCACAATATGGATTTGTTAGGGATGACAAAGCTTAGAAAGGAGGGAATGTTGGCAGCATCCAACATCAGCAGTCGTTTACCTCTTCTCCATGAGCATATTTTTTCATTTACCATGTATAGGTTCTTGGGCTCTCAACAAGTTCTAGATTGTATTTATTATTTTATTTTATGTTACTTGGGCGGTCGGCCATTTGTTTTTAAAACCCTAGGCATATAAGTGAATTGTAGGTCATGTGAAAGGGGAGATATCATTTTGAGAGAAAACCTAGAATAGAGAGGAGTCCAAGAAGTAGGCTATGGAGGTAAAGGGATGGAGCCTCATGTACTCTCTTGACAAACGGGTTAAGCATGCAATGAAGTTGAGTCCTATTGCTTCTCTCTTTGCTTTTCATTCAAGTTGTGTATTAGTGTCCAATTTGTGTGTGTTTAGAACTAATCACCCTCTAATTGCTTGACTTCCTATTGATTATGGTGTTGTATGCATGATTAGATTACCCTCTAATTGCTTGACTACCTATTGATTATGGTGTTGACTGCCTATTGATTATGGTGCCTATTGATTATGGTGTTGTATGCATGATTAGATTAGAGTGTAGATTAGATTTGTGAATGCATTGGCCTAATGGTAACCTCATGAGCTTGTGATTAGGATGTGATTACAAGCATTGGTAGGGAATGAAAAGACGAAAAAATGTGATTAGCATAAGGTTTAACATATGTGCAACAGTAATCCCTTCCATTGTTTCTCTCTTCCCTCTAATCTTCATGGACACTCACCCATGTGTGATGCTTCCATGGCCTAGATAGGTTGCTACTATCCACAGATTGATGATTTTGTTGATCCATTGAAGCTACACTTCAAGGGAGCCCACATGTGATAGTCAATGAATTTGACTAGTCAGCACTGATGATGTAGAGTCCCGGGGCGGTCACTTTTTAGAATGTGTATGCTATCACGTGAGTTAACCGGAGAGGGTTATTAAAAGATCAAAATGTATCATAATGTATACATACAGAGGGGGGTGGGGGTTTTTTAAATAGGCACATAGTGTAAATATAGTATGTATATTGAGGTATTATTAATAACCTCTTGAACGCACATGATATAGGAAGCTTTTGATAAGTGACTGCCCCGGGTGTAGAGTTTGGCCATATGTGCTCTCCTCTGAAATGGCTATTCTCTTTTTATTTTTCTTTGCTACTATATAATTCTTGTGGAAGTGATATAATGTAAGCTCCTCCAAAATCTACGGTCCTGCACAATACACATTAATGGGTGAAGTACTACGTTTTTGTTTTGAGAGATGATTTGTTGTCTTAGAGCCGGGGTGAGGAGTCAACATAGTGGAAAATATTTCTCTTAACTGCTGTGTAATTAGCTCGATCTTTTTGATTTTAGGCCAGCATGTTTTTGTGGCCTCATCAAAAGTAAAATTCAAGAAGACACCACGCATTCCCCATTTGTCCATCATCATTGTTAACAAGTCTTTTAGGTTCTTGCAGTGCCATGAGTAAGAGCCTTGCATCATAGAAGGGGTTTGTATCAAAGAACATTCTTGATAGTGTCCTCATCAATAATTGTATGATTGCTTTTCTTGTAATTGTCAATGTACTTCTTCAACAAGCTCGTGTGTGTATTGTTTGCTTACATGAGCAACTGCTTTAACATGAGTAAGAGATTGACATCATAGAAGGGGTTTGTATCAAAGCAAATTCTCGATAGTGCCCTCATCTTATGCTTGAATCTCTTGTAATTGTCAATGTCCTTCTGCAACAAGCTCGTGTGCATATATTGTTTGCTAACATGAGTGATTGCTTTAACTAGTACATGATGAGAAGGTATGGCTTATATAGAGTATACCCAAAGAATAAAGTTAATGCAAGAGATTGGCATTAGAGAAGGGGTTTGTATCAGAGCACATGCCTGATAGTTTCCTCATCAACTGTTGTATGGTTGTCTCTCATTGTAATTGTCAATGTCCTTTTGTAACAAGCTCATGTGTGTATTGTTTGCTAACATGAGCGACTACTTTAACTAGTACATGATGAGCCTGTATGGCTTGTATAGAGTATACACAGAGAATAAAGTCAATGAATGTATCTTTACATATGTATTGATTTTTTTTTTTGGTCATATTAATCTTTCCCAAAAGGGAACAAAAATGGGAAGGTCATAGTCTCTATTGTGATGTCTTTTGCGGAGCTCCTAGCAATGTATGCTTCTTATCGTCTTGCTAGCAGTGTATGCTCTTCTCCCGGTTGGTTTGACAACTTTTTTGGTGATTCCAAACATCAAACTTGTATTGAGTTTCACAATTAGTGCAAACAAATTGTCCTACTATTGTTGAATGATCATGTCCATGTGATCTTGACTTAGGATGAAAAATCCAAGCTTGTTATTTGGCCGTTCAACCATTTCCATGTACTTCTATAGTACAAAGTTGTTCTCAAGATTGAATGAAAGTACGTCCGCCATTGTGATGCTGCTAGTTGTTTCTCTGTGAAGTTTGTTCTATGCTCTCCACTCCATGAAACCAATGGGATATTCAATATTAAATGCCTATCTAGCATTCCTTGTGCAATTGCTACCACTATTGAGATGATGTTGATAAATATATCGATCATGCTCAATAGCTATACATGAAGCTAATTTCCATTCAATATTCTTCTCATGTGGCTTGGAAGTAGGTTCATACAAGAAA
Source organism: Adiantum capillus-veneris (assembly GCF_014529385.1). Taxonomy (NCBI): domain Eukaryota; kingdom Viridiplantae; phylum Streptophyta; class Polypodiopsida; order Polypodiales; family Pteridaceae; genus Adiantum; species Adiantum capillus-veneris. The sequence continues at coordinate 50,297,281 of NC_140948.1, read as the reverse complement.
TTTGATGTGTATTCAAGCTCTCACAAGTGGAGCACTTCACCCATTAAACTTGTATGTGTGCAATCTCTAAGCTAGATAGCAATAGACTGCTAGCAAACATTGCAATTGATGTCTTAGTTAGAGCTTGAGCACATTCAATTAATGTACTTCTGTGGATGAAAACTATACCACATACATAACATATGCTTAAAGGCCCAAATATCCCTGGAACATCTGAATTCCATTGGTAGGCTATGTCAAAGATATCAACCCATTATTGTACACACAATAGTCACCTGTGCTTATTTCTCACTAAAGTGCGATGTCTCACCTTTGATCTATCAAGATGTATCCTATGCATTCTGTGTTGGTCCATTGGTTCTTATTTTAGACTCAATATGTATGCATTTAGCTTCACTATGATAAGAACAATGTTACATTTACGTACTAGTCATGTGCAAGCAGCTGCTAGTGGGTCTCCACCAATCGATGTCTATAGCCTAACTATTTGGCACTAACATACTAATAAGGAAAGTGACTTGGATGGGGCACAAATACTCTTTGATGTTGTCATTACTCAAGAAATGAACCTAGCAAGCAAACACATCAACTCAACAAGCTTATCACCACTCCTAGATAAAAAAACTTTGCTTATGTTTTGACTCTCTACTCTAGGTCATCACGCCATTTCAATGACTAAATGGACTCGTATCATCATGAAACTTTGAAGGACACTTTATTAGGTAAAATGAAACAACTCTACCAAGTCTGGTCACAATCTGACAAGGTACCAAAATCAAAATGCATCATGTACTAGGTCACGAAAACTACAACAAAACTACATAAATAGGTCATCCTAAGGTCTAATAACACCCTCTTATGGTCAAAATGTTAAAAAATAGTGATTTAAACAGTCAAAATTGAAGATAAAACTCATAGATGCATAGTTGCAAATCACAACAAAACTTGAAATTCTTACACTTAATCGAAAGAGCAAGAGACAAGGAGCACAATGTAATTCTTGGATTATTGAATCATGAGAAAAAATGCATTACAAGTTTGAGTAGAGTAGCTGCTTGATAGTTGTACTCGATAGTTGTACAACAAAAGCTTTTATTCTTTCCAACAGATAAGTCAAGAATGTTGCCCTTCAAACTAAGGCTTTATACCTAGGGCTTTCATAATGGAAAATGGTTGTTGCTTTGGATTTGAGTACATGATTAGATATCACATCTCAATTTTTTACAACTTTTGAATCAAAATACATCAGTCATTACATGGTTTCCCAAAAAAAAAAGATACAACATATCAAAAATGTGGCTTGGGATAGTGTCTCTGACTAGGAGGGTGCCCATTAGATGCATCGGCCAAACACTCCACTCTTCCTAAATGTTACACATCCTTGTGAAAGTTGCAAAAGCTCTTTAATAGTTGAATTGATGCTTCTCCAAGGTCTTGATGACTTTATTGAACTTTGCCGCCCCAATTATGATATTTGATTTGACTGGTAAGTCTCTGAGTGGGTTGTTTAGCTAAGTGCTTTGATAAGCAATGTGCCATGCTTGTAGATATTTTATCATTGGCTTGAAGATGGTAGAATCCATCTTGAAGAAGCCCTTCATGAATGCCTCCTTGAATCTCTACATGTAATGCAAGGGCAAAAACATGATCTTGGCATACACACCCATGATTACATTCTTTAATGATGCCTCTATCTCTAGGTTCCAACTGATGCCATGGGTCCCTTCAAGGAACACTTCCCATTGGTGTTTTTCTTTGTCCATATCATCAAAGGCTTCAATACAAGTGAGAATCATCTTCGCAATCTTCCAAGTCATTTGGCATGTCAAATCAGGTACATCTCATAGCAGCTGAATAGTATCCCTGTGTGTATGTAATATGTAAGCTTCACTGGGTTTGTGCAAGTTTGGCAATGAAACGATAGTTGAGCACTAGTGGTATCTTGCATTTTCACACTGGGTATGTCTCACAGGGTCACCATCTTGGGATGTGGCAATAAGTTGGGATGATGTATAGGTGCTGGATGGGGAGCATTTCCATAAGTGGTCTCATTCTAGGGCCACTTTTTTAACCACCTCTTTCACGATAACGATTGGCTCTCTCGGATGAGAAACACTTGCTCTTTGGTTGGTAACTGAGACTCCTTTGTAGTTGCCATGTGCATTAGATTCTAAGGCCGACAACCACTTCTTCTTTCATAGATTGAACTCTTGCTTCATAAGTGGTAGTGCTAGCATTTCATGGCCAAAATTCTTTATTTAATAATTTGGTTTGATCATCAACAGGGGTGTGGATTCTAGAATCTTGAGCTCATATAGCATATATTCCTTGGTTACTCCTTCTGCCATGTTAGTTAGCCATTATCTGAGCTTGTGTCTAGCATCCAGAATTTGGTTTTCTTCTTCTAGATCTTGCACACCTTCAAAGGTTGACGTGCTAGGTAGGTCTAATGGTGGTTGATTTGCACTTTTGAACTCAATGTGATGTGTTTGGGTGACTGATACATGTGGCAATGTTTGTGAAGTACCAGGCAAGTCCACAGCTTTAGCTTTTATCTCTTTGGAATGCATTTTTTCTTGGGTGGCGCGACGAGCTTTGGCCTTGGCTAGCTGCTCTTGCAATTCCTTGATCTGATGCTCTTTTTGTGAATTTGTGGTGGTGAGCATGCCTACCATCAAAAGTTACCTTTGCAACTTTTGTTGCTCTAGCTCTACTTTTAGTGCCTTTATCTCCTCTGAATTTGCGGTAGAGGACTGATATGTAGAGGTAGGTGGAGCATCATCTTGATTTTCTAGGAGTGTTGAGAGGGTTTGTTTTACCACATCATGAGAGTCATAGAGTTTAGAATACAACATCTTTTCCCCCTCGAGAGCCTCTTCTATAGCTCGCTTCTCCACTTGTATCTCCATGTTTGCTTCAATCTACTTTTCTAAATCTTGATAGATGTTTTTTGCATCATTTTTGGTCTTTCCTAGATCTATTTGCATCTTCTCTTTGTCCTTTTAAAGATTTTCTACTTGCCTTTTTGAGATCTTCTATCTCTTTATTTGCTCTTTTAGCAATGCTGTTGCAACCAAAGTTGGTCAGTGCTAGAAGATGTATTGTGTAGTGCTATGGATGCTAATAGGTGTAGGATAAAGGGCTAAAATAGGTACGAGGATCCTTGGAAGGAGGGTGGAAGTTGATGTGTATGATTGATGCGATTTTTTAGAACAAAAGGGCTTCAAAGCGGTCCAAATGGGATGGCAAGTGAGGATGTTCACATGGCTAGTTTTGGAAAGTAAATGGGAAGTTCTCATGTTCTGGAGCATGCTGATCCTTCCGGATTGAGAATCGGATCCTAGATGAGAAAGTTATGGCCACTTGAATGTTTTCTGGGGGCCAGTTAGGGGACAACTAGATTGCATTGAGAAGCATGGCATCTGGGAGATTTTGGGCCTCAACCAAGTTCTACAATGTAGTGTGCACTGTATAGAGTGACAAGAATTAACAACTCATCAATCAAAACCCAGATTTAGAAGATATTGCAAGTGGAAGTTTATGCCAATTTATTGCAGGGCAGTGCTAGAGGGATTTTCTATTATTTATTGCATCCCTTAGCAGGCCTGAGATGATCAAAATGCTTTGAGATTTGTGCGAACTGAAGCCAAGAACCAAGGTTTTTAGAAGGGCTTGATGGCTTGATGATTGGAGCTCTGGGCAATAATTGGCAAGCAGGGGAGAAGAAGCTTTTTTATGTAATGTTTGTGAAGTTTTTTGAAGCTTGCAAGGCCAATTAAGGAGGCATTGCCGCGTGGCGGAGTTGTCCCACATGCATGGGCCTGAGTGAGAATGGTGTGGTATGTAGGCCAAAGTGGTGCCTCCTTTTGGGATGTAACTTGGAGAGAGAGCTCACCCTTGGAGCTATGAGCTTGTTGGTTATGGTGGTGCACTTGTGGGCGGTTGGGATGGCGGCAATTTTGGTCAGAGATGGTGGCACCCGCCAGTGCTGGGTGATGTTGCTGGTTGGCGATGTTATGTGGTGTGGATGACATGGCATTTTTGTTGTGGGCCATTCTCATGTTCCTTCAAGTGGCCAATACTTTTATTGAAGGGAAGTAAACCCAAACGGGTTGTCACGATGCCTTCACATCCCCCAGGGGTCAATGAGGTGGTTCACGTGAAGTGCTGAGAAAGATAAGGTGGGATGTTGATGAGGTGTTCTCACAAAGTAAAGGACGCTAAATGTGGTGTGCCCAATGCGAAAAAAATTCCTAAATGAGCTGCTTATGGGATGCATGAGCAAGATAAACACCCTTTTTTTAATTTTTTGAAGGGTAGCTCTATATAAGAGGGGATTTTGTAAAGTGAAAGGGGCCTCTTTTCTTTTGGGGAGCAGTGGATTTTTGAAGCCAAGTCTTGGGAGCCTTTTGAACATGGAGAAGAGCTAGAGGAGTGTGCCCTGCTTAGCACAATGATGCTCTTGTAAGTGTTTTTGAATGAAAAGCTGGCCAATTTTCTCTTTTTGTGTGTGGTTCCTTGATCTCATTTCTCATTTCTTTTGTGCTTTGATTAGTGTTACCGGTGGTGACAACCCAAACCAAGCTTTGTGTGTGCAAAGAGGGGGGGGGGAGAGAGAGAGAGAGAGAGAGAGAGAGAGAGAGAGAGAGAGAGAGAGAGAGAGAGAGAGAGAGAGAGAGAGAGAGAGAGAGAGAGAGAGAGAGAGAGAGAGATTGATGTGTGTTTGTGGTGTGGAATAGAGGTTTTGCGTGGGCGGAATGTGTTGGAGCTATTTGAGAAGAGTTGATGTGTGTTGGTGAACCGAGATGGGTGTGTGCAAGTGATTTTTTGTGGATTTTGAAGGTAAATCCTAGTAGTTAGGGGTGCTTTGTATATCATGGGATTTAGAGAGGCACTTGTGTTTATGTTTCAGGTATGTCCCATGTACCCCTATCCATCTTGTGGTGCCCCAATCAAGGAGCATAGCGATGTTCCTATTTGAAGATGAAGACAGTGTTTTGATGATGGTGGAAATGCACTTTAAGTGAAGAGCAAAGATTGCTGAGGATAGCGTGGTTGGGATTTTTTATTTTCATAGGTGTTGAAGATGCCGAGGTACGACTATAGAATTACAATTTTTTCTTGCTAGAAAGCGGCTTGTCGAGAGAAGAGGGAGTGGCGTAAGCTTTCCCACTCCCGATTCATGGAAGAGAAAAGCTATGGTACGACAGATTGGGTGACAAAGAAAAGAAAATTTAGGAAGATTTGGAAATGGCCTTTTGATGCAAATTCATGATGTCTTAAAATCTAATATCTAACCAACCCAAATGATTTTCTCATATTAAATTGATCACTTAATGTGGGAGAATAAATGGGAACAAGTGTTAAGATATAGATATGTGCTTATAGATCTATCTCAACACGGGGCCAATAGTAAAGGGACCCAAATGGGAGATGGTCTATCAAGAGCAAGGCTAACCAAAGGAGCATAAGACCTTAGGGTTAGCTTCATTGAAGACCTCCAATAATGTGTGTAAAAGTCCTTTGACCTTAGGTAAGCTAGGGCTGAGCTTGAGGTGGGAACCCGGCCCAAGCTCAAGGTGCTTGTCCTGCTTGAGGTTCTTGTCATGCTTGAGGTGCTTGATTAAGATGCTTGAGGTGCTTGACTGACTCCGTGCTTGAGGTGCTTGACTTGGTGCATGATTAAGGTGCTTGAGGTGCCTTGAGAAGCTTGCCTGAGATGCTTGTGGGAACACCCCCTACTTCAAGTGCTTAGTCATTCTTGATGACTAAGGGGCTTGCTCATCCAAAGTCAAAATGATCCCTACAAGGAGGGGGGCGAGCCTACAAGGGGGGGGGGGGGGGGGGGGGGGGATGAGAGAGACACACACACACACACACACACACACACACACACACACACACACACACACACACACACACACACACACACACACACACAAGGGAAGCCCCAGCTTGAAGAGGCAGCAAGGACACTTGTCAAGTTCCTCCCCATGTTGCCCTCATGGTGTGCCTGAAGCCTATTGGTTGGCCACCCAAGGGATCCAATGATAATTTAGGATATTTAATTAATTGATTTTGCATTTATCAAGTCCTCTATCTCAAAGGGGAAAGGGGGACACTTGTCCCAAGGCTACCCATGTTGCTTGTAATGGCTCCTGCTTGTGATTGGCTAGGCCTGGAGGGGTCCAATGAGCTTCAAGCATGAGCTAACAGGGGGGGTCGACCCAAGCAAGCTAGGGGGGTGCTTAGGGGGTATACTCACCCACATACACTCACAAACACTCTCATTGTGTACTATGAAAAGTGCAAGAACTCCCTCTCCTTCTCCAAGCAAGTAGAGGTTGAGAGCATACACCAACACTCTTGGCTATGGAGTGCAAATCCATCCAAGAGCCTTGCTTCAATGCTTGAGCTTTCCATCTATTTCTTCTTCATTACTATGCTATTATGTATGCTAGCACAAGAGTTATGATAAGTGAGGAACTAGCTCTTTCTCGTATGAAATGTTTCTTCTTCCTCTTCCCTACCCTCATTCCTTGCTAGCTCTCTCCACCTTCGAAGGTGTTTGAGGTCTTGGGACTGAGGCTTGGTATAGTGATAGCCGTTTTTCGGCTCTTTGTAATTGCCACAGTGAGTTACCTCACCCTATCAAAATCACCCAAACACTGTGGCTATCCCTACCATTTCACTGTACATAGGCGTGCGTGAGTCACCGGACTTTTCCCATATCTTCTTAAAAAACCCTCAATTAGCTAGTCATTGGGCTAGTTGAGCCAAAAAAATAAAATAAAATAAAAAATATAAGTATATTATGGCCCATGCGTATGTAAATATTTCTTTGTATATAGGGCTTAAATAAAAAGATTTTTCGTAATTATTTTGGTATTTATTTAAATATTTCTACCTAGGTGTGTGTTATTTATGCTCTGTACATTGCCTCACCATTACCACAATTTTTCTTACCATTTTTCATACTCTTTATTCCATATAGAAATATTTTCATTTAAGCTTCTCTTATATTTGGTGTAACTCCACCCCAACAAAAATCCAAAAAAAACTAGTTTTATTCATGTGTATATTTTTTCACTATTGTGATTTTTCCCTTCCTACATCTATTTTGTTTTTTTTCTAAAAAATTAGAACACCAAAAATATTTATCTTTTTATGGTAGCCTCATAATGAGAGAGATTTCTTTTGACCCCTTTATATTTTTTCCACTTATATTATTTATATTTGACATGTACATATTTTTTAGACCCTCAATATTTGATTTTCTTAGTTGTACTATTCACTTATATAAAAATCTCAACAATATCTTCAATTATAGACCTACCAAATAAGGTCAAGGGTAGGTGGCATGCATACATGCACTATGGAGGGCTCACTCTTGGAGGTATTCAAAAGAATCATCCAAAGAAGGACCCCACAAGGACCTTGTGCAGTGGAAAAAAACGGTCGGTTTTGCTGAATTCTTAAAGTTCACTTGCTCTCCGAATTTGAAAAGGTGATACAAACAAAAGTTGTAGCTCGTGGGCTGAACTTTTGCCTCAAATTTTTTCATATTTTTTTGAGCTACGACTTGTGAGCTATGATTTTATTAGTGGACCCCAGTTTTCCCATGCTATGCAGCCACACTCTCTCTTCCACTTTAGCATTTTCCTCTTTCACACACACTTCTCCACTCATCATCCCCACCTCTCTCACCACTCCTCTCTGCACCCTACTCACCTTCTCCTCAACCTTGAAGAGTAAGAGAAACCATGGTGAACTCATACCTCCCACACACAATTCCATTCCAAAATTGAGCACCTAGTCTCATTTTTCCTCCTCCAAATTACCCATATCTATAAAAAAAACCACAAAATTCAGCCTCTTCTCTTAAAAGACAGCATCATGGTGGTTGATTACTCAGCTTCAATTACCTTGTCTCTCAAGGAAGGTCAAGAGTGGAGAAAAAATGTACCGTCAAAGCTAGTGGACCGTCAAAATTGGCCCTACTCAAGACACTTGGAGCATCAACCTTGTAAGAAATCCACCTTTTCTTACCTCTTAAGAGTTTTCTTCCTTATTTGTATCCTACATGGATACTCCCATTGTAAATATCCAATTCCATTTGTAAATTAATACTAACTCTACTAACACTAACCCACTATGAAAAGTCCTATCACCTCCATTTCTCTCCTCTCTCTTTCCCCACCAACTTCTTGATAATTCCAAGCAAAAGAAATTAGATAAATTGCTGAAAATCTAACCCAACCATGGTTAGAGGAGTAACCCTAGCCTTCAAAATTGCTATAAAAGGAGGGTGTAGCTAGCACAAAAGGGGGAGCCATAAGCAAGAGCACTATGCTATAGCTTGAGAAGCCAAGCTCAACCTCTCTAGAAGGAGCTCTTGCGTGGAAGCTCATTGACTTATGTATGTGCATGTGTTGTAATAGGGGATTAGCAAGGGAACTCTATGCCATTGTAAGAGAGAGAGTGATCATTCAATTGAGAGTAGGAAATCTATCATTTCTCCTACTAGTGTAAGCCCAACATTTGCTGAATCAAGGAGGGTGGATTTGGACTAAGCTTGGATACTTTGTCTCCCTTCCAACGTGAAGTAATGGGCAACAATGATGCGTAAGTATCTTGGTGTTTTTTGTTAAGTTCTTGATAGCTTGTCTCTAGTGTTGTCATCAATCTAGCCATAAATCCCACATACTGTAAGAGGGCGACAGGGTGGAGAGGACTCCCCTGGCCTTAAGACAATGATTGGGGTGGCTTTTCTTGTGATGTGTTGTGGTGAAATTTACGCAAGCTATGTTGAACAAATACTAATCTCACTTTGATTTGTCATGACAGATTTGTAAGAAGGCATTAGTGCAACAAGCACCCCGTTCCCCCCTCTCTCTCTTTCTTACATGTATATATTTATGTTTGCTTGATCATTAACGATACACTTCAAAGCAGCCCGAGCACCATCTCTCTCCCTCTCTCTCTCTCTCTCTCTCTCGTGTTTTAGTGTGTGAGAGTGTTCCATTGGTGTTAGGGTTAGTGTAAATTCCTTGCTTGTTTGTGGGTTGCTCTAACGATTCTCCTCTTTTGCGTCATAGTTCGCTCTTAAACTAGGTGGTGCCCCTTGTGTAGTTGGGATTTGGCTGGGGGTTTGTTGTTTTGGTTTGTGTTGTGTTGTGCCCCAGCCCCATTGAGCAGCACGGGAGCCTTGAAGGGTGTCTAGAGGTTGCTCTTCTTGTTGCCCGCCCCGGACCGCCTCAAATTGGTGCCCCCACGGAGGACAAGCTTGTGTATGTTTCATGAAGGCTCAACCTTTAGCATAATCAAGTAGCTTGCATGAATCACGAAAATTTGTATGATCCCTTCATCCCCATTGCAAGGCAAAAGGTACACATAATTGTTAGTACTAAGTTGCAATTTCAACGTGTCATTCGTAGAATTTTAGGTCCTCTTAGGTTGGCCGAGATAAACGCTTCAGTAAATCCTTTTATTTTGCCTCTCATTAGGTACGACCTTAGTTTGGACGTCTATATTTTTGTTTTGTTTTAAGCATTAGGTCATGCATAGACCATGGATAATGGCCCAGGAATAGAGGTTTTCCCCTTCCATTTCACTCCACACATTAGAGTAAACATTGCAATTAGTAGGAAAATCCATTTTCAACAACGTATGGTGTTCATGTTTGGTGCCCAAAGAGTAGGAGAAATTCTCGCATCACCAAACCCTGTCATCCTACCTCTTATTGATTATCATAGGTCGTTTGATGTGAATATCTTTATTTTGTTGTAGAATAGATTGAAAGCTAGAAAACATTATTGTGTAAATCTTTTTAAGAAAGAAGAACAAAACGGGTGTCACTTTGAAATCAATTCAATGGAAAGCCAACGCCAAATGTCTGGGTATCCTCTTTTCTTTGGAGAGCCTGGAGAGGATGCAGAATTATTTTTAGTGAATTTCAAGATGCCGTATTAAGAGGATAATAACTGATCAAGAACGTGTAGAAATGTTTGAGGTGGTCCTTAGGAAAGATGCTAGCACTTGGTTTGACTCTTTGCCTGAGGAAGTTAAGGGGAATTACACAGAAGTTTTGAATCGTTTCAAGAAATACTTCTTTGATCCCCACAACACTCAAAAATTATGGCAAGACATTGTTTCTCATAAGCAAGAAGACTTAGATGACTACTACTTGTACAAGCAAGAGTTTCTACGTCTTTGGGCTCTATGGATACGAAATGTTGCTAACCCTGGTGATGGTGCAGAATTTCTAAAGAAGGAGAGGTTCATAGCCGGACTCTTTCCTGACCTTAAGGTAAAAGTTGAGGCGGGTGCACCTGCTACCTTTGATGCAGCTGAAACTAGGGCTGCTGAGAAATATAGGAAACTCAAGTGCTTAAGGGGAGAGGTTCCAATAGAAGGTCTTAGACCCAAAGGTAAGTCACAAGCATCAACATCGAGGGAGCTTCCTGAGGTAACGACGGAAGTAATTGAGAAGTTAAACGAATCTTTAAGCAGCCTGTCAATTCACCTTGCACAAGCTGTAGGTCCAAAGGGACAAGCAAAGAAGTCTGAAGAGCGAGATCCACGACCTAGGAGAGTCTTGCAATGTTGGAATTGCGGAGAGTCTGGACATGGGATGTATAATTGTCCTTGGCCCCGTGGGGAGCCACGGAGACCTAACTTGAATTACCCAGTGATGAATGCAGGAGAAGGAGCTGGTCAACAACCAAGGCTTCTACAAAGACCAAATGGACCAAGAACACCTCCACAAGGGGTAGAAGGAGTTCCACCTTTGCCAGATCCAAATGTGCATGTGGTAGAGGTGACAAACTCAAATGACGTTGACATGGAAGCAAATGGCATTAAGCGTGGCCGAGGAAAAGGTAAAGAGAAAGAGGGTGTCCCATCACAGAGTGACCATGGACAAGGCAAGAAGGCAAAGGAGACCAAGGAAGCTAAGAGGACTCGACGTCGTATCAATCTCCAAGACTTCCCTCTTGGACATGGTATGGCTCCATACAACCTGTTGGAAGACATGCGAGGTAAGGATCCTGATATCTCATGGCCTCAATTTCTTGCATTATGCCCACAAGTTAGGAGGGATTTAACAAAGGCAGTTAGCACTAGGAGAAAGGTAAAAGAGAGTTTTCCTGTTGTAAAAATTGCACATGCTGAAATGAACGAGGATATTACACCTATGCTAGATTGTTACATAAAAGGAAGATTGGTTAGGAAAGGTCTAGTGGATGGGGGTGCGGGTGCACAAATTTGCATCATGACAGAAGGGCTCATGCAAAGACTAGGCATGCACATCCACGAGACACCTGAAATCAAAGTGAAAATGGCAAACAATAGCAAGGCTAGGTGCGTAGGCATTTGTAAAAATGTTTTTGTGGAGGCCTTTGGCATTAAGAAGGCAGTGGATTTCTATGTCATGTCTACCAAGGGAAATGGTTACCCATTTATCCTAGGAAGACCATGGCTAATGAAAATGCGAGCTTTGCAAGATTGGGAGAGTGGGAAATTAATTTGCAGGAATGACAATCATAAGAAGGTTGTCTTTGAAATGAAGGAGCAACGCCAAGAGAAGCTCCATGAAGAATCATCTCAAAGTGAGATGGAAGAAGGTTGGACCGATAGCACTTCAGAATAAGAAAGTAGCGGCAGCATTACTGAAGAGGAGTCTTCCATCGAAGTCATGGGGGTAAGGTTTAAGCCAAACAACCAAGAGACCTCTTGTCAAGGCTTCGAGGAGGTAGGTCCTCAAGAGAACGAAGGTGTTCAAGATGAAGGGATGCTGGAAGGTATTCTATCAACAACACTTACAAAGGATGAAAGAGAGGTGTTCAAATGTGTGCTAAGGAAATTTCCTAGGATTTTTGCTAAAGACTACACTGATGTGCATGGAGTAGATGCTGTTCAACACAAAATTGAGTTGAAGCCAGAGGCCACACCTAAGGCTCAGAAGCTACGAAGGCTAGGAGTCATCAAGGAGCAGGCTTTACTCAAGGAGGTAAGAAAGCTTCTAGCAGCAGGTTTCATTTATCCAGTGGAGAATTCAGAGTGGGTCTCTCCCGTTGTTGTCACTCCTAAGAAAAACGGAAAGTGGAGGGTGTGTGTGGATTACCGTCCACTCAATGAGGCAACAAAAAGAGATCACTTTCCCCTCCCATATCAGGATGAGATACTAAATGAGGTAGCTGGTCATGAGAAGTACACTGTGTGTGATGGCTACTCAGGCTACTTTCAAATAGGTATCGCATTGGAAGATCAATTGAAAACAACCTTTATCACTCCTTGGGGTTGTTATGCTTTTAGAGTCATGCCATTTGGTCTGACAAATGCTCCTGCAACATTCCAACGTTTCATGAACATGGTGTTTCAAGCATTCTTTGGAAAGTCAATTAGGGTGTTCATTGATGATTTTTGTATTTATAGCTCAAAATCATTGCATCTACAAAGGGTAGAAGAAGGTTTGAAGAAGCTCTACGACATGGGAGGTCAACTCAACCCCGACAAGTGCCACATAGGTGAGGATGAAGTGATCTTGCTCGGTCACAAGGTTTCCTATAAAGGCATTGAGGTGGATCCTTCAAAGGCAAAGGCTCTTATTGAGCTCCCATCACCGAAGAGTCTTAAGGAGGTCATCTCTTTCATTCAGAAGATGAAGTATATGTCACGCTTCATTCACTTAGCCTCGAAGTTGCTTCATCCTTTGCAAAAGTTGACACAACAAGTAGAATTTGCATGGTCTGATGAGCTTGAAGAGTATTTTTGTAACATTAAAGTCATTTTGTCAGAGCTACCAACACTCATGCCTCCTTGTTGGGAGTACACATTCTTTGTTAGCTCTAGTGTTGGAAGGGAAACAATTGGTGCTGTGTTGCTACAACAAGATCCCCACAGTACAAGAATGCGACCCATCTACTTTGCTAGTAGGGTCATGAATGCTTTGGAGAGAGACTACACAGAAGCAGAACTCATGATGCTTTCTCTCATGTTTGTGGTGAGAAAGTTTAGATCCTACCTGCTACCAAAACCTTTTGTAATTATCACTACAAAAAATTTGTTCCCTTGGGTGTCATCTCAAATGAATCTTAGTACTAGGATCTCAAAGTGGATTATGGAGTTGCAAGAGTTCCAATACTCTTTCAAGGTAGAAGATAGTGTGCGTGCACAATTGGCAGGGATTCTCACTTATAGGGTACATGAGAAGGAAATTAAGGTGCCTAAAGTAAAGACCCTACCATTGCCACCACCAAAAAGTATTCCTAATGCTTTTACCTTGTTCTTTGATAGAGCTTTTCGTCGAGCCACAGGGAAAGCAGGGGGAGGGCTAGTATTGCTCAACCCAAGTGGAGAGGTGGTCATGAAAGAGAAGGTCAATCTACCAGGTTCAACTAACAACAATGAAGCAGAATACGACACACTACTTCATGGTTTGAAGATGTGCATTGGCCAAGGGATAAAACGTCTCATGGTAAAGGGAGATGCACTTCTCATTGTTAAACAGATTTTAGGCATTTGGGCATTCAAGAATGAAAGCTTAAGGACAAAAGTTCATGCCATTCGTAAGATGTTTAATCAGTTTGAAGAAGTGCAACTATATCATATTCCGAGGAAACATAATGAAGATGCCGATTTACTTGCACAACAAGTAGTTACATGTGTTGAGAAAGAAGTGCAGATCATCATGGTGGCAGCAACTGTCAAGCAACCGAGATACCAGGGATTGGAGTCATTGACTCCCATTATTAGCTACATTTTGGAGGGCGAGTTTCCACAAGACTTCACGAAGGCTCAGAAGAGGAGACTCATGAAGAAGGCAAGCACATATCTCTTCCTAGAAGGCTCCCTCTATCAAAGAGGGAGGGATCAAGTATGCAGAAGAGTACCAACTATTGAGGAAATTCCAGCCATTCTAAAAGGTTTGCATGAAGAAGCATGTGGTGGTCATTTTGCCCAAGAATTAACTGTGAAGAAGATTTTGCTTGCGGGGTATGTTTGGCCAAGTTTGCATGTGGATGTCCAACATTGGTGTAAAAGTTGTCACAACTGTCAGGTAAATGGGAATAGAAGATTGGTTTATGGTCCAAGGCAAATCGTGCTTGCAAATGGACCGTTTGAAAAGTGGGGCATTGATGCTATGGGTCCTCTGCCTAGGACAAAAAATGGTAAACTCTACATTCTAGTGGCTGTAGACTATATGACTAGGTGGGTGGAAGCACAAAGTGTGGCAAAGGTAAATGAGAAGACAGTGAGCAAATTCGTCTATACTCACATTTGTTGTAGATTTGGCACACCTTTGGAGATTGTTTCGGATAATGGTCCAGGGTTTAGAAAGGGATTGCTCACAGAAGTCTGTGAAGAACTTCGCATTCTACATCGTCACAATACACCCTACTATCCCCAATCAAATGGTTTGGTAGAAAAAGCTAATGGTGTCATTGCAGGCATCATTAGAATGATGGTGAAAAACAAGACAAAGTTGTGGGATGACTTCTTGGATGGTGCCTTGTGGGCATATCGAACCACATATAGGGAAGCCACGGAGTTCACACCATTTCACTTGGTCTATGGTCAAGAGGCTTTACAGCCAATTGAGCTAAACATTCCAACAATGCGACTTCATGGCAAATCAGCACAAGATGATCAAGAAGCATGGATGGATCGACTTCTTACCTTAGCCGAGCTTGAGTGGAAAAGAGAAGCAGCATACGAGTGCTATAAGAGGAAAGCCACACAGACAAAGGAGAAGCTTGACAAGAAACTGAAGGACAAAGGCATCAATGAAGGAGATCTTGTGCTAAGGTATGACAATCGACTGGATAATTGTTTTGATGCCAAATTTGAAAAAGGATGGCAAGGTCCATACATAGTCAAGAAGGCTTTCAAGTCAAGTTACTATCAGCTTATGGACTTGAATGATAAAGAGCACTCCATGAAAGTAAACGGGTATCGCTTGAAGCCCTATTTGAGTCGCCTTCTACCAAAGGATCTACCAAAGATCTGTCAAAAGGCCACTGTCTCATGTAAGTTTTGTTACATAAATCATGAGTGTAACTCTAGCCAAAATTCTGAGGGGCCAAACAATAAAGATCTCTTCAAGGACTCTGAAGAACTCTCTTTGGAAAAGATGCTCTATGATGGTACATGAATATACCATCATCCAGGGGGAGGGCTAATGATAGCCATTTTTCGGCTCTTTGTAATTGCCACAGTGAGTTACCTCACCCTACCAAAATCACCCAAACACTGTGGCTATCCCTACCATTTCACTGTACATAGGCATGCGTGAGTCACGGGACTTTTCCCATATCTTCTTAAAAAACCCTCAATTAGCTAGTCATTGGGCTAGTTGAGCCAAAAAAATATAAAATATAAGTATATTATGGCCCATGCGTATGTAAATATTTCTTTGTATATAAGGCCTAAATAAAAAGATTTTTCGTAATTATTTTGGTATTTATTTAAATATTTCTACCTAGGTGTGTGTTATTTATGCTCTGTACATTGCCTCACCATTACCACAATTTTTCTTACCATTTTTCATACTCTTTATTCCATATAGAAATATTTTCATGTAAGCTTCTCTTATATTTGGTGTAACTCCACCCCAACAAAAATCCAAAAAAAACTAGTTTTATTTATGTGTATATTTTTTCACTATTGTGATTTTTCCCTTCCTACATCTATTTTGTTTTTTTTCTAAAAAATTAGAACACCAAAAATATTTATTTTTTTATGGTAGCCTCATAATGAGAGAGATTTCTTTTGACCCCTTTATATTTTTTCCACTTATATTATTTATATTTGACATGTACATATTTTTTAGACCCTCAATATTTGATTTTCTTAGTTGTACTATTCACTTATATCATGATCTCAACAATATCTTCAATTATAGACCTACCAAATAAGGTCAAGGGTAGGTGGCATGCATACATGCACTATGGAGGGCTCACTCTTGGAGGTATTCAAAAGAATCATCCAAAGAAGGACCCCACAAGGACCTTGTGCAGTGGAAAAAAACAGTCGGTTTTGCTGAATTTTTAAAGTTCACTTGCTCTCCGAATTTGAAAAGGTGATACAAACAAAAGTTGTAGATCGTGGGCTGAACTTTTGCCTCAAATTTTTTCATATTTTTTTGAGCTACGAGCTGTGAGCTATGATTTTATTAGTGGACCCCAATTTTCCCATGCCATGTAGCCACACTCTCTCTTTTACTTTATCATTTTTCTCTTTCACACACACTTCTCCACTCATCATCCCCACCTCTCTCACCACTCCTCTCTGCACCCTACTCACTTTCTCCTCAACCTTGAAGAATAAGAGAAACCATGGTAAACTCATACCTCCCACACACAATTCCATTCCAAAATTGAGCACCTAGTCTCATTTTTCCTCCTCCAAATTACCCATATCTATCAAAAAAACCACAAAATTCAGCCTCTTCTCTTAAAAGACAACATCATGGTGGTTGATTACTCAGCTTCAATTACCTTGTCTCTCAAGGAAGGTCAAGAGTGGAGAAAAAATGTACCGTCAAAGCTAGTGGACCGTCAAAATTGGCCCTACTCAAGACACTTGGAGCATCAACCTTGTAAGAAATCCACCTTTTCTTACCTCTTAAGAGTTTTCTTCCTTATTTGTATCCTACATGGATACTCCCATTGTAAATATCCAATTCCATTTGTAAATTAATACTAACTCTACTAACACTAACCCACTATGAAAAGTCCTATCACCTCCATTTCTCTCCTCTCTCTTTCCCCACCAACTTCTTGATAATTCCAAGCAAAAGAAATTAGATAAATTGCTGAAAATCTAACCCAACCATGGTTAGAGGAGTAACCCTAGCCTTCAAAATTGCTATAAAAGGAGGGTGTAGCTAGCACAAAAGGGGGAGCCATAAGCAAGAGCACTATGCTATAGCTTGAGAAGCCAAGCTCAACCTCTCTAGAAGGAGCTCTTGAGTGAAAGCTCATTGTCTTATGCATGTGCATGTGTTGTAATAGGGGATTAGCAAGGGAACTCTATGCCATTGTAAGAGAGAGAGTGATCATTCAGGAAATCTATCATTTCTCCTACTAGTGTAAGACCAACATTTGCTGAATCAAGGAGGGTGGATTTGGACTAAGCTTGGATACTTTGTCTCCCTTCCAACGTGAAGTAATGGGCAACAATGATGCGTAAGTATCTTGGTGTTTTTTGTTAAGTTCTTGATAGCTTGTCTCTGGTGTTGTCATCAATCTAGCCATAAATCCCACATACTGTAAGAGGGCGACAGGGTGGAGAGGACTCCCCTGGCCTTAAGACAGTGATTGGGGTGGCTTTTCTTGTGATGTGTTGTGGTGAAATTTACGCAAGCTATGTTGAACAAATACTAATCTCACTTTGATTTGTCATGACAGATTTGTAAGAAGGCATGAGTGCAACAAGCACCCCTTTCCCCCCTCTCTCTCTTTCTTACATGTATATATTTATGTTTGCTTGATCATTAACGATACACTTCAAAGCAGCCCGAGCACCATCTCTCTCCCCCTCTCTCTCTCTCTCTCTCTCTCTCTCTCGTGTTTTAGTGTGTGAGAGTGTTCCATTGGTGTTAGGGTTAGTGTAAATTCCTTGCTTGTTTGTGGGTTGCTCTAACGATTCTCCTCTTTTGTGTCCTAGTTCGCTCTTAAACTAGGTGGTGCCCCTTGTGTAGTTGGGATTTGGCTGGGGGTTTGTTGTTTTGGTTTGTGTTGTGTTGTGCCCCAGCCCCATTGAGCAGCACGGGAGCCTTGAAGGGTGTCTAGAGGTTGCTCTTCTTGTTGCCCGCCCCGGACCGCCTCAATAGTTAAAGCTTTCTTCAAGTTTAGGTTATGCTATGATAGTGATGCATGAAGCTTTCCATCTTCATTGCTTCACCTAGGTCACAAGGAACATAAAGAATGTATTGTAACAAGTCTCTCTTTATGGGAGAAATCATAATACAAATGCCTATTGGAGGGGGGACCGGCTCCACATAAATCCGGTCCTCAACTGTTGTCATGTTCTCTAAATTCTCTCTCTTGCAAAAGTATTGTCTATGCCAAGTTAACTAATTGCTATGATTATGTTGCTATCTTCAATTATGTCAATCCGCTATGCTCACAAAATTATTTCTTGAAAGTACTCTCATTAAATTCCGCTACTCTCAAATTGAATAGGAAAATTCCATTACATTGCTATTAGAGCATTTGGTTTCTCTTTTCTTGCTTAAGAAGAGAGGTCCTTAAGTAGCCTATAAATGGTTGATGTTGTTAATTATAATAGAGTAAGTAGAACTGGGATCTAATATCGGTTTTGTTAAGCCCACTATGTGGGGGATGGTGCACACCTCGGGAGCTTTGGACTTAATAATGGAGTCTTTTTAGACTTGCCTACGGCTTTACCATTATTGAGCCATAATAAGTCCGAAAGGAGCTAGCCCTTGGCAACTCTGCTATGTTAGACCTATTCCTCTACTCTCTATAATTAACCACTTTGAGCCGTGGGTGTAGATACTTAAGAGCCGATTTTCAAAGGCTAAGAGGAGTGGCAACTAAGGTTTTGTATTGCCAAAGCATACACTAAGTATAAACATAAATTTTGTTAACATGGCTGACAATAATCAAGAGAGTAGAATGAACATTGATAGCTTTGATTTTGCACATGAAGGTGCTAATGATGATGCTCCCATGTTTGTGAATTATCTCGTCACTAGGTTGCAACAAGCTATGGGCAACCCTGTTTTGCAAGCCGAAGTTACTCAACAACTTCGTGCTTATGGAATTTCCCTTCCTCTCCCAGAGGAGAGAGAGCTTAGGAGGCCTCTTGAAGAGACCCCCAAAAGAAGACTCTCTCCCATTCGAGAGGAGGAATCCAAAGAGAAAGAAAGCAATGAAAGTTTAAGTTCTTCTGAAGAGGTGGCTCCACGAAGACGTCGGTCTAGACGATCGCCTACTCCTCCCAAGAGGAAAAGAGCAACCTATAGTCCTTCTCCTCATCACTCTGAAAGGCAAGAGAGGAAACAAAGGAAGAAAAGGGCTAGGAAGAGGTCACCCTCTTCTCCTTCTTCTTCACCTTCCTCCTCTTCCGATGAAAGTTATGGCTATTCTCCTAGAGAATACAAGAGGGGAGGACATCGCAAATCATTTCCAACATGGCGAAGGTCACAAAAGCTAAAGAAGTTTAAGGAGGGAGGAAAGAGTAACTCTTTTCTCACCTACGATGGCATTTTTGGTGCTACCGACAAAGTGTTGGCCTTCATCCAGCAATTTGATGCGGCCTTTGGGGACGAGGGCTTCACAGAGTCCTCCAAGCTACGCCATGTAGCTATGCACTTCCAAAAATCAGCTCGTCAATGGTGGGCTAGCCTTCGTGGCAATGGAGAAGCCCCAAAGACATGGAAAACTCTATGAGTTTCCATCATGAAGCAATTTCTTCCAAGCGATACTAAAGATAAAGTTCTTACCGAATGGCGCGGCTTGAAGCTTCTCTCTCATGAGTCTATCAACAAGTATGTAGACAAGTTTTGGGATTTACATCTCAAAGCTACTGTCTTTCAAAAGATAGACTTTGCCGAGCAAAGACAACAATTCTGTGCGGGATTACCTGAAGAGATGGCCGAATACATCAACTCTCAACGGCCTGGTACTATTACCGAAGTAATCCATCACACCATGGTTGCTTCACGCATCAATTTCCATCAAGGGGCTAGACGTAATGTCAAGCCCATGGAAAACAAAGATAAAAATGATGCAAAGGGGAAATCCAATGCTCAAAATAATTCCCAAGGCATTTCCAACAACAACAATAACAACAACAACAATCGGTCCAAGGAGAAGGGAGTTTACAAAGGTAAAAACAAACTCTCTCCTGAAGAGCTTGAAGCTTTTTAGAAGGACCATAAATGTTTCAAGTGTGGGGAGCAAGGACATGGCTATCGTTCTTGCCCCAAGAAGAATACTCGCAATGAGACTCCTAGGGCTTCCACCATCGAAGCTCCAAAAGAGGATGCTCATTGCAAAGGATCATCACTCTCCTATGCTTGGGGAAAGGTAAGAGAGCATGATGCCTTCATCTTGTTTGACCCTGGCTCTACTCTCAACTTCATATCAATAGATTTGGCCACCAAGTTGGGCATTCAAGCTTTTGAGATGGGAGATATAGTAACAGCTGATGCAGCTTTCAAGGGACAACAAGCCTCCGTTACTCCCTTGATTGGGAAGTTGAGGCTTCATGTCCAAAGCTATGTCGACAAAGAAGACTTCTTCATCTCTCCTCTCCAACATTAGGATGTTATCCTAGGGGCACCATGGTTTGATCGCATGGCTGCCAACATGAAGTTCCTTGAAAGGAGAATTTACTTCACCTACAGGGGAAAGAACATGTATATAGATGCTAGTGAGCGTGGTCACACTATTCCACTTTTAAATCCTCTTTCTTTTGATAAATCAATGAAGAGCTCAGTTTCTGCGTACATGATTTATGTCAAAGAGTCTCTAAAAGCTAATAATGTTTCATCAAATGAAAATGATAGGAATCAAGAAGAGTTAGACTTGTCTACTTTTCTAAAAGGATTCCAAGATGTGTTCATCGATGATATCCCTATGGACCTACCTCCAAAACGAGGGGATGATGACCATCGTATTGAGCTCCTTCCAGGAAGCTCACCGCCTAACAAACCTCCTTATCGAGTCTCACAAGCTCAACAAGAGGAGATTATGAGGCAAGTACAAGAATTGGTAGACAAAGGGATGGTGAGGCCTAGTTCATCTCCCTTTTGTTCTCCAGTCCTTTTAGTGCAAAAGAAAGATGGTACATACCGTATGTGTGTGGACTATCGAGCACTAAACCATATCACTATCAAAAACAGATTTCCCGTGCCTCGGGTAGAAGATCTGTTTGATAAGCTACAAGGCTCTACCTACTTCAGTAGGATTGACCTTAAGAGTGGCTATCATCAAATAAGGATAGTGGATGAAGATATCCTAAAGACCGCGTTTCGCACAACATTTGGTCTTTATGAATATCTAGTCATGCCTTTTGGCTTGACTAATGCACCAGCTACTTTCAATCGTCTCATGGAGAAAATTTTTAGACCATATCGTAAATTCACTGGAGTGTTCTTTGATGATATCATCATCTACTCCAAATATTTGGAGGAACATAAGCAACATCTCCAAGTGATTTTTCAAGCCTTGAGGGAAAACAAACTTTTTCTCAACCAAAAGAAAAGTGGATTCTTCCTTCAAGAGATTCAATATCTAGGTCATATTATCTCTCACGATGGTATTCGTATGGATCCATCAAAGTTAGAGGTAATAAAATCATGGCCTAACCCAAGGAATCTACATGAGCTAAGAAGCTTTATTGGTATGTGTGCATACTATAGACGCTTCATAGCAAAATTCTCTCAAGTAGCAAGACCACTACACGACTTAACAAAGAATAACGTTAAGTTTGTATGGACTGCTAAGGAGAAAAATGCTTTTGAAAAAATCAAAGAGAAGCTTACCTCCCAACCAGTCCTCGTGCTTCCGGATCTCTCAAAACCATTTGAGGTCCAATGTGATGCTTGTGGTGATTGCCTTGGAGCGGTTTTGCTTCAAGAAGGGCATGCCATAGCATATGAGAGCCGAAGGCTCAATAGTGATGAACGAGTCTTGGGCATTTATGAGAAAGAGCTTCTAGCTGTTCTACATGCCCTAGATACATGGAATAACTACCTATTGGGGACTCCATTTATCCTACGAACCGACCACCAAAGTCTCAAGTATTTCATGACGCAAAACCAACTTTCCGACAAACAAATGAGGTGGGCAAATTTTCTTTCGCAATTTAATTTCCATATTGCTCACATAGCTTGTAAGCACAATCAAGTTGCCGATGCACTTTCACGATGACCAAAAGTTAATGCGATGTCTATAGCTACTCACAATGATCTATCCTCTATGATAGATGAGTATGCTACTGACCCTGACTTTAGAGACATAATGTCAGCCCTTGAATTGCGGAAGAAAGAGGAACCATTCACCTTGCAGGATGGTTATCTTCTCCACGGCAATAGGCTATGTGTTACCCATTCCCTTCGTGAGAAGGTTATGTATGAATCCCATGCTCCTCCATATGCAGGGCATAGAGGTATTCAACCTACTCTCCGAGGAGTAGAGACGTATTTCTATTGGCCTACCATGAAAGTGGACATACAAGAGTATGTTTCAAAATGTGTAGTATGCCAAAAGACCAAGTATGATAGAGGGAAGCAACCTGGATTACTCCAGCCATTGCCTATTCCAAATTCACCATGGGAGAGTATATCCATGGATTTCATCTTTGGATTACCCAAGTCTATCCATGGGAATACAGGAATATGGACAATAGTTGACAGGTTTAGCAGGCAAGCACATTTTATTCCTGTCAAAAAGACTATTAAGGCACATCAAATGGCAACTCTCTTCATATCTCAGATTTTCAAGCACCATGGATTACCCACATCCATTGTGTCAGATAGAGATCCTAGAATGACTAGTAATTTTTGGAAAGGTCTCTTTGAAAATCTAGGAACAAGATTGAATTTCTCTTCGGCCTATCACCCACAAACGGATGGCCAAAGTGAGATAGCCAATCTTACGATACTCGATCTACTCAAGACTTACGTTACCGAAGTAGATCAACGCTCACAATGGGAAAAGTATTTACCTCTAGTAGAGTATGCCTACAATAATACTGTCCATACTTCTACGGGGAAAGCACCTTTCGAGATCATAGAGGGAAGACCTAAAAGTCCCTTGCTACTCAAAGTACATGGGAAGATCTTCGCCGCCGATGAGTATAGCCGTGACCTAAAAGAATCTTTTCAAAAGATTAGGGAGGCTATAGCCATCTCTCAACAAAGGCAAAAGCTGATGCTGATAAGCACAGAAGAGCCTTAATGTTCAAAGAAAATGATTGGGTCTTACTCAAGTTTCCTAAGGCTTGATTAAGGCAAACGACAGGAAAAAATCCTACGGGCCATCAAAAGTATTATGCTAAACTAGTAAAAAGATACTATGGTCCTTTCCAAATCTTGAAGCCCATCAATGAGACGGCTTATCAACTCAAGTTGCCCAACCATTGTCTTATACACAATGCCTTTCATGTAAGCCTACTTAAGCCCTACAAAGGAGAGCCACCAATTGAACCAATTATTGAAGACCCTCCCGAAGTTGAAGACCAAGAAGAGGTGCTACAACCCGAAGCTGTCCTTCGGCATGAAGACAAGGTACTACGATATGGTAAGATAATCCGAAGGTATCTTATTAAGTTCAAAAATTATCCTTTTGAAGATGCTAAATGGATGCAAGGAGTACAACTTAAGGATAGTATGAACCTTGTCAATGCTTACAATGCTACATTAGAGTAAGCAAATGTACAACTCTCTTTTAAATGACTCATGTTTTTGTCTTATAAGACTAATCTTTTTTTTAATTGTGCAAAAATTTAACTAGTATGCATGCTTACAATCATGTTTGTGATGACGACGTCTCTCAAACACCAAGTAGAATTTGTCACTCTACTTTGGGAGAATGAAATGGACTAAAGAGCATACATGCTTGCGGCAGCTATGTCTCCCAAGCACCAAATGGATTAGTCATCCATCTTGGAAAGATGTCGTAGGGTAAAAAATGGATCCTCTACCCGCTAAGTACGATTGACTAATGACTAAGGCTTTATCTCTTCTACCTCATAGTCGAGGACGACTATGATTTCAAGAGGGAGGTAATGTTATAAAATCTAATATCTAACCAACCCAAATGATTTTCTCATATTAAATTGATCACTTAATGTGGGAGAATAAATGGGAACAAGTGTTAAGATATAGATATGTGCTTATAGATCTATCTCAACACGGGGCCAATAGTAAAGGGGCCCAAATGGGAGATGGTCTATCAAGAGCAAGGCTAACCAATGGAGCATAATACCTTAGGGTTAGCTTCATTGAAGACCTCCAATAATGTGTGTAAAAGTCCTTTGACCTTAGGTAAGCTAGGGCTGAGCTTGAGGTGGGAAACCGGCCCAAGCTCAAGGTGCTTGTCCTGCTTGAGGTGCTTGTCATGCTTGAGGTGCTTGACTGACTCCATGCTTGAGGTGCTTGACTTGTGCAATGATTAAGGTGCTTGAGGTGCCTTGAGAAGCTTGCCTGAGATGCTTGTGGGAACACCCCCTACTTCAAGTGCTTAGTCATTCTTGATGACTAAGGGGCTTGCTCATCCAAAGTCAAAAAGATCCCTACAAGGAGGGGGGCGAGCCTACAAGGGGGGGGGGGGATGAGAGAGAACACACACACACACACACACAAGGGAAGCCCCAGCTTGACGAGGTAGCAAGGACACTTGTCAAGTTCCTCCCCATGTTGCCCTCATGGTGTGCCCGAAGCCTATTGGTTGGCCACTCAAGGGGTCCAATGATAATTTAGGATATTTAATTAATTTATTTTTCATTTATCAAGTCCTCTCTCTCAAAGGGGAAAGGGGGACACTTGTCCCAAGGCTACCCATGTTGCTTGTAATGGCTCCTGCTTGTGATTGGCTAGGCCTGGAGGGGTCCAATGAGCTTCAAGCATGAGCTGCAAGGGGGGGTCGACCCAAGCAAGCTAGGGGTGTGCTTAGGGGGTATACTCACCCACACACACTCACAAACACTATCATTGTGTACTATGCAAAGTGCAAGAAGTCCCTCTCCTTCTCCAAGCAAGTAGAGGTTGAGAGCCTACACCAACACTCTTGGCTATGGAGTGCAAATCCATCCAAGAGCCATGCTTCAATGCTTGAGCTTTCCATCTATTTCTTCTTCATTACTATGCTATTATGTATGCTAGCACAAGAGTTATGATAAGTGAGAAACTAGCTCTTTCTCGTATGAAATGTTTCTTCTTCCTCTTCCCTACCCTCATTCCTTGCTAGCTCTCTCCACCTTCGAAGGTGTTTGAGGTCTTGGGACTGAGGCTTGGTATAGTTAAAGCTTTCTTCAAGTTTAGGTTATGCTATGATGGTGATGCATGAAGCTTTCCATCTTCATTGCTTCACCTAGGTCACAAGGAACACAAAGAATGTATTGTAACAAGTCTCTCTTTATGGGAGAAATCATAATACAAATGCCTATTGGAGGGGGGACCGGCTCCACATAAATCCGGTCCTCAACTGTTGTCATGTTCTCTAAATTCTCTCTCTTGCAAAAGTATTGTCTATGCCAAGTTAACTAATTGCTATGATTATGTTTCTATCTTCAATTATGTCAACCCTCTATGCTCACAAAATCATTTCTTGAAAGTACTCTCATTAAATTCCGCTACTGTCAAATTGAATAGGCAAATTCCATTACACATGATGAGTACACAACTTGGTGACGTGAAGCGAAAGATGGATGGTTTCAAGCAGAACATGGATGGGATTTTTTAATGTTCGAGTGTGGATTCACACTCTTTTGGGATAGCTCAAAAAGATAACTGTTTGCAGAGAATGTCCATTTTTTGAAACTAAGAAAATTTATGGAGTGCTTGGATGAAGATGTTTGTGATAAAGTGGAAGTAGATGGGCATGTGTTGTATGCAAAGACTGTGGCCTTTGCAAGAGGTCGTACAAAAAGATCTTGAAGAGGCATCAAGCCAGACAAGGATGGTCTAATTTGATGGTGTTAAAGACAATTGAAGTGATGGAAGCAAAGACAAAGACGATGCTAGAGGATCTGCATGTGTAAGAAGAGTCGAAGGTGCTATGGCTACAAAAGAGAAGGTGCTATAGCATCTTTGTGCTATGCCAAAGATGCTAGGGACAAAAGCTCTAGCTTCCACTTGCCAAAATTGTGCTTATTATCTACAAGGAAGATTTGAGCTA
Organism: Adiantum capillus-veneris; assembly: GCF_014529385.1. NCBI lineage: Eukaryota > Viridiplantae > Streptophyta > Polypodiopsida > Polypodiales > Pteridaceae > Adiantum > Adiantum capillus-veneris. The sequence goes on along the minus strand of NC_140948.1, from coordinate 50,271,404 downwards.
ACTGTTTTTGACTCTGAATACACCCTAGAGCTTAGAAATGAACCACTACACCCCTCCAATGCATAAAATGGAGTTTTTTAATGTAATCTAGAGTTATGAGCAGATTAGGGAGTAGGTGAGCAACAACAAAAACAAAGTTCTTTTATGAGAAAAGCACAATGCTGCAAAGATCTTTCACTTGTGGATGCAATGAAGCAACTGCACTTCAAACGAACACTTCACAAGGGAGATATGATATTGAGAAAGAAGAAGGAGAGTACTTAGTGCTTTGCAAGTCAATCGTCATGATTATCATCCAAAAAGTCTCCTTTAGGGTCTACAAAAAATGGCCTTTATGCCTTAGCCAAAGGTTCAAGGTTCAAAAATGAGGAAAAAGTTCTACCTCTCAACATCCTAGGATTGCTTGATACAATGTGGAAGCAAGTAGCCCCACTCTATTTGGCTCAAGATCATATAATAGCTACAAAATAAATTTAGAATCTAAAGAATTACAACGGCTTAGGGCTATGCGTGTCCACAGTCATCAAAATAGTGAGAAATTACATCAAAGTCTATATGTAGGCTTCCATTGTTAGCTATGTGCTAACGTTTCCACCCCTCCTAGTCTGAGTTTTCCTTGACATAGACTCATGGGATTGAGTAGTGCTCATGCTTGTAGGCTTCTTGCTACTTCTTGAGGGCCTCAAAAACATCATAGTACTTTATCTTGAGTTTTTTGTCTGCTTCAGCCAAAAACTAAAAGTCGATTGGAATATTAAGCTCCATTGTTGTGTAGCCCACAAATCGGGCCCGAAGATTTTTCACCACAGGTCCAAAGATCTTGGATCTGAAAGTGAAGAACCTTGTATAGAATGCATCCTCAAAAGTTTGCATGTAGTAGGATGGTAAGAACATCACTCACTATAAGCGGAATTGTCTATAACCGCTAACATTGCCACCGAAAAACAAAGGAAAAAGGAGAGAGAAAAATTTGCAGGGGCGGCAATAACCGCAGCTATGAATGCGGTAGTGGTTTGTTAGCAATAATCGCGGTAATAGTCGCGGAAATATACCCGCTACTATTACTGCGACCTTTGCCATTGTTATTACCACGCATATTACCACCAAACACCAATTCAAAAATAAAGGAGCTCATTTGGGCCACCCAAATTTGGGTGGCCCAAATGAGTACCTTTATTTTTGACCTGCATAAAACAATAAGACATCAATTGTTTTTGGAAGAGTATTAAAAATACCAAAGAGCTAAAATTAAATTTACTTTACCTTGACAATTAAAAATGTAGAAGATCAACTATTTAAAAAAGTTACAATAAAAAGTAAATAGTTGTATGTACATTGTGCCACATTGGAACTTTACGAAAGTTTTGACAAAACATTTTTTTATCTAATCCTCGTCGTCGGTCAGAAGCACGTATGTTGGATCACTTTGACTCTACATAAACCCAAACCAAATTAAATAATTATCCATAGCTCAAAACAATTGATACAAAATTATTTGTTTAAGCTTACCGCTTGTAGTGGTCCAACCGCCGCGTCGAATTGCTCGCGAGAGATGTGGTTATTTTCGAACAACCATCGCCAAGTATCAAGTTTTGTATATTCCCGATACTTGACCATCTCTCTGGTTGGTCGAGAGAGAGTGACATTTTCCTAAGTTAGTGATAACAATACCAAATTATCAACCACAATCTTTATAATCACCGATCGACGTTATAATTAAAATAATCTTACATATTTATCCTTCCAAGCTCCCTTGCCTCCTGAGCCATAGTGTGTGAAAGTTTGTCTTGCGTGGGCCTCGCATTGTTGTCTATATGATGAGCCCGTCGCAGCTTGATCGCTCTTCTCTTGAATTTCCCACTCCCACTCCGTGTCTACCATGTTGCCACTGCGGAAACTCCTTTCTGGATCTTTGACCTGGTTGGCTGCTGCGCACCGCACACTGGACTGCTTATTTTTTAGAAATGTCTTTATGTAGCCCTCCAACCATTGTTGTGAAAAACGTTGATCGGGGGTGTTTGGAAATCTAGCTAGCAGAGCGTCCTCAATGTACTGTGCATGATCGGGCAATTGATCTTTGAACTTTATAAAACAATTCTTATACGTTGAATGTATAAGAATTTGTAGATGGCGTCCAAATGCCCTGCCGTGTGCTGTGCCGAAATCAACCTCCCCGCCATATTTAACCCTGTAGTAGCACCCATGCATGTCTGGAATGGGTGTGTCAGTATCCTTGTCCTCTGCGTCAGGGGCCGCACGCTCTGAAAGTGGGGACTCCATTCCCCCGCCACTTTAAAACATGCAAAACCACAAGATCCGATGCCGCTTTGTCTCTCACAGCGCTCGCTGCCCTGAGACGAGCGTCGACACGCGCTGCCAAAGGAAGGCCGTCGACGATGTTTTGGTGAGGCCAAAGTGGAATGGAGTGGCATAGGACCTTGTGATGCCATGGGAGTAGGACCTTGCGGTGCAAGGGGAGTAGGACCCTGCGATGCAAGGGGAGTAGGACCCTGTGACAGAATAGGAGTAGGACAATAGGAAGGGAGAGTAGAGGGAGGTGCCATCGGTGCGAGGATCTGTAGGTAAGGAGTCCCTCCCTGACTCCTCCATGGTGTAGTCTGCGGAGAAATACCGTAGGTCGCAAGCTCCTGCGAAGTGTAGCGGCCAAACAAATCCTCTATCGAATGGAGGTACTGCTCTCGTAAAAAGATAGCCTGCTGTAAGTCAGGATCTACAACCAGTGGAGGAAGGGTAGGTGTAGGATGTCCATGCCTGCAAATAACAAAAAAAAAACATATGACACTCATGGTTTATGGTTAACTACGTAGAAACATTATTTATTTCTTTGCTTGTTGTCACTGACTCAAGACTCGAGTCCACTGGAGGCGATGTCCACCCCGGGTGGGAGCCCACTTGAGTTGTAAACCAACCAAAAGAAAAGCCAACTGGCTGCTCCTCACTAGTTGGTCTGTTGTCTGACATCTACATTACAAAGAGCAATATAAGATTAATCTTTTCACCCTACTCACTCATAAATAAATACGTACACAACTATATTAGCACATAAACACATAGATACATATACATACTAGTAGACCTAAGTAGGGCTAGTAGTGCCAAAGGTCAATTGCACCTCTTTAGATATCATCGCAGTCTCAACCGTGGTAAAACCAAAGGTACGTTGCGGTAATCCATGCATGAGTGGATCAATGACCACAACACCATGATTAAAAAAGGACTATACCCAAGAGGAAGCGTCTAACCTTCGGATGCTATGCTCTCGTACGTAGTGCCTACATACATGCATAAATAGATATATATGTTAAGGTTGTAAATGTAGCCATTGTTTTGTGTTGGATGCACCTAAATTCAACGTCTAAGTGATCAATTGATCATAACATTACAATTCTCTCCCAGAGGATATATATATTAGCACACAAACATGTAGATATATACACATACTAGTAGACCTAAGTAGAGGCTAGTAGTACCAAAGGTCAACTGCACCTCTTTAGATATCATCACAGTCTCAACCATGGTAAAACCAAAGGTATATTGGGGTAATCCATTCATGAGTGACTCAATGACCGCAACGCCACGACTAAAAAAGGACTATACCCAAGAGGAAGCGTCTAACCTTCGGATGCTATGCTCCCGTACTTAGTGCCTATAAACATGCATAAACAGATATACATGTACACACATATATATGTTAAGGTTGTAAACATAGCCATCGTTTTGTGTTGGCTGCACCTAAATTCAACATCTAAGTGATCAATTGATCGTAACATTACAATTCTAATGTAATGCAATAAGTTATTCTATTTCTCTCACTGAGTCTCGCTCTCTCCATCCTAGAGTCATGTCTGTGCCTCCATGTAAAGCAAGCACTCTCAGAGATGAGAAGCCAAACATGGACAACATCTTCTACCGAGGCATGGAGGTCTCGGCTAAGGTCATGGTGGATTTGGACTTGGGCACCACTTTTTCGGGCTTCGCATACGTCCACAAGAGCGACCCCAGCAACATCCACCATGTACTAGATTGGCCTCTCAAACTGAGGCAGCCGCTTCATCCCGTTATTGCAAAACATAGATCAACACGTTTTACAAGTGGAACCCCTTGTCTTCTACCTACACCCTCCAAGCTTGGGGATGGGCTGCCCTTCGCTTTCTCCCTCTTTCCCTCTCTTTCTTTCTCTCCCTCTTTCCCTCTATCTCTCTCTTTCTCTCCCTCTTTCCCTCTCTCCCTCTCTTTCTCTATCTCTCTTTGTCTCTCTCCTCTCTTTCTCTATCTACTCTCTCTCTTTCTGTTGTGGTTCATCAACACAAGAAATACTAGTGCATCACAATTCTTTCAACATCTCATAACTCGGAAATATTACACAGAAGTACTAACCTCATACTGAAGGTAAGAGATAGAAAGAATTTGATAACTCAGAATTAAGATAACAAGAGTACTTCATTGATCAAGAAGAGCTACTACATCTCTGAATACAACTGCGCTATCACAACTCCCAGAACCGACTTATAACCACCATACAAAACAGGCTGGTAATAACAACCTCAGTCTTGAAAGACCATATTAGTGTATGTGGGAATTTCCCAATTCCCACTTTGAAAACAAGTGTAAGATTTGACCACATGGACAAATCTTAACCAAAACTTTGAGAGCATGGTTTGGAAGAGCTCTCCAAGTGCTACCTTGTGGAAGGCTTTGATCTTAAAAGGTAGTTGGAGATTTGTCCATATGGACAAATCTTCAAGGAATTGGTGATTTTCAAATTGGCTCTAAAGTCTCGTACTCTCTAATATGGTGTTTTGATATATCATAACTACTAAATATCCGATTTAAACAACATCCGACTAACTAAGATCCGACTGACTACATCCGATGAAGCACTTCCGACTAACTACTAAATTGGCACTCTGATATGCCTGTCAACACATGGCACAGCCCGGTGGTGGATTTCTCAGAAATCTGACTCGAATCCACATATCCCTTGATCAGCAAGAGATAGAAAAAATAAGTCCTGACCTTCCTAAATTTCAAACATATCTTTGAGAACTGTTTCAGTATCAGCTTCTTGAATTGTAGTCACTACAATGTCCTCATTCTTTGCTGCACTTAGTTCTGGAACTTCAATATTTGCAGCATCTATAATCTCCTTCTGATATTCAACCTCCATTGGAAAATATTCTCCACTTGACTTCTGAATTTCCCCAGCAGCTTGCAGTGTTTGAACAGAAACATGCACTAGTTTTTTAAGTGCAGAACCACCTTGTACCATGAATTCTTCATCCACCTGCAACTGTTTATCCTTGAACTACATCTTTTTCCTTCTTTAGAGATTCCATTGTCTCTAATAAGGCAGCTTCAAGAGAACTGATGAGGCCTGATCTTACAGCCTCATAGGGATACTTGATAATTGATGTCATCCTTTCTCTCATTGCTTTCCAAACAGCCTGCATCCCCTCAACCAACTGTTGCCTTACTAGATTGAGATCCCCTTCATCCATGAGTACTCCAAAAACATTGATATCTTCTTGAGCTAATACTTGCTTTTCCAGAGCTTCCAAAGGTTTCAACCTTTGTTGTAACATTTCATTCTCCACCTGCAACTCTGTATTTCTGCCAGACACCTGATCCAGCTCAGAATTGACTCTGCCTTCCAAGTCCTTAGTCCATTCTTGAAACATTCCCAAGGAGAGCTTAACCTTTGCTATCTCTTGTTGATGTAGTTGCAACTAAACATGCATCTCTTGTTGATGCTTCTCCTTCTGCTTTACCAATTCCTGCTTCAAAGATTCCACCAACTCTGACTGTTGGTGCAGCATTGCTTTAGATAAACCAGATTCAGCTATATTTTGTAATTGTTCCTCCATATTGTTCTGCTGATACCTTACAAATCCCTGTAATTCCTACAACATCTTCAGAGCTGTTGGTACATCAATAATAAGCAAATCAGATTTAGCAGAAGTGCTAGGACTAGTTGGAGAGAAATCTAATGATTTGGCCACCTCATGCAAAGCACTATCCAGCTTCCTCTTTTTGGGCATGTTAAAAGTTTTTCCTATAACCCTACTAGGATTTTGTGTCTCAACATCCAAACTCTTGAGAAAATTCCCCATGAGCAGTTTATGCTCATGACTAGCCAATGCCATCTTGGCCTCATCCTCTGTGTATCTTGCTTCAATAAAATCCTGTATGGTCCTCAGCTTTTCCTCCACGCTTTTACTAAACTCTGCTTTGTCAGATATTTTCCCCTGTTCCGGCCCAAGACTGACCACATTGATAGGAGTAATGAGAGAAACTGTGATCTCCCCTACATCAACTTTCTGAGCAAAAGCAAACAAAGCAGACAGAAATGCTGCTAACTTGCTACTCAACTGGGTCTTTCTTCTATCCGAGGTAAAGACTTCTGCATGAATCCTATCATACACCCAATGTGCCCAACTTACCTTCCCCCCATTTTCAGCAAAATACAGTGGTGCCCAGTTTTCCTTAGACATATAGTCATATTTAGCTAGAAAGCAAACTCTTTCCAAAAACCATTTCAGTTGTTCTCTCCTCCAATATTCTACATTCTTCAACATAAAGTACTGCCTACCTCCTTCTCTTGGTCCAAATTCTTTTTTTAGATCTTCATCTGAACATTTTGGTACTGCAGTAATAGAGGTAAAGGGAAGCTGAAATACCTAAGCTACCACACCTGAAATACCTAAGCTACCACACCTGGACTAAGATGTACCTTCTCAGAAATGGCACCCTTGGATTTTTGTAACAGCTCCATTTGCGTTTTTGCATAAATGTTCCCTTTCCACTGGCCCCAGGGTAGAGTAGAAAAATCATATAAACCTGTTGCCTTCAACCACTTCTCATTCCGTTCTGCCTGACAGTCAATTTCCACCCTGAAATCAGTGAAAGGCTCCATTAAACTTTGCAGCATCTTGCTTGATGACATTGGTGCTGATCTTCCTCAGGCAGCACTTCGACCTCCTCTTCTGGGTCAGATACATCAACTTTGAGCACTACTCCTTTTCTGCGAGGGTGTAGCTTACCAACCTCTCTTTGCTCATCTTCTGGCGATGGTCTCATGATAGAAACAGGTTTAGGCTTAGGCATAGCAGAAGCAGAAGTAGGAGAAAGCTCAGCAAGTTGTGGAGTATGCGTGCGCGCACTATTTACGTGAATCGCACAAGTGCTAAGGCCTCTAAAAGTGTGTGAGGAAATGATGTCGTCCCTTACTCGTATGATGGAGTTAAGTGGAAGGAACTTTGCACCCTTTTTGATGCAAATTTTGAAATTTAAACATTGTTTAAGTAATCGGATCAGGTGAACTCCGACCCAGTAGACTACGAGCCAACAAACTCCGATGTAGTACAATTCAATCCCTAACCTGAATGCAAAGCCTATGCACTCTGATGATTGATCTACAGTAACTTGGTCCATAGTACCTGAATAGAACTTCACCATTTCACAAAATGCAACCTCTGGTATGGCAGGTTTGAGCCAATCCAAATGGGGTGGTTTGCCCTGAAATTTTTTTTAACCTGAAGACATTAACAGGTTTCTCTACCCTTGTGCCAAAAATATCTACGACAATAAAAGTTCCTTGACCTAGGTCTGTCATAATCTGATATGGTCCATTGTACCTTAAATTGAGCTTCCCAGGAGGTGGACCTAACCTGGAGTTGTAAAGCATTACCGAGTCACCTACCTGGAAAACCTTAATCTTGACATTCATGCTGACCCAAGCTTTCCTTCTTCTCTGAATGACTTCTGATATATAAGAGCTGATCAACCTATCTTCTTCCAGCTGCTTTAAATACTTGCTTCTATGCTGAACTGAGAGCTTTGGAGTCATCTTCTCAGCAGTAATCCTCAGACTAGGTACCACAAACTCCATTGGTACTACAGCTTCCAAGCCATACACCAATCGGAATGGGGTCATACCTGTTGTCACCTTGAAAGATGTTCTGAATGACCACAGAGTAGAATCCAGCTTTGCATCCCAATCGCTCTTATTCTCCTGTACAATCTTTTTCAAAATCTTTATAACAGTTTTCTTAGTACTCTTAGCCTATCCATTAGCTTGGGGATGGTAAGCTATAGATTTCTTATGCATTATCATGTGGGTTTTTGTTAACTCAGAAATCACTTCATTCAAAAAATGTGTACCTCTATCACTGACCAACTCTATTGGACATCCAAACCTGGTCATGATGTTGTGATACAAGAACTTTGCCACAGCTTCCACCCACTTGGTACAGTAGTCAGTAGCTACTAGAATGTACTTGCATCCCTTACTTGTTGTAGGCTTAATTGGTCCTACAAAATCCATACCCCATTTTTGAAATGGCTCTAATGGCAGTATAGGATGATCTGTCATTCTGTCTCTAGAATCAGGTTGACCAAACTGTTGACACACCACACAGCTTTTTGCATAGGAATGAGCATCCTTCAACACAGTTGGCCACCATAAACCAGCTTGGAGTATCTTTTTTCCTATTATGTCCCCTGAGAAATGTCCTCCTGCTGCTCCATAATGGGCTTCTTGCAACACAACTGCTTGTTCAAAATCTAGTACACACCTTCTAATGACCTGGTCAATCCCTTTTCTGTATAATGCTCCAGTAATCACTAAAAAGGGTTTGCTTGTTAGGCAAAATTTCCTCCTTTGGTCTATTGTAAACCCTGTTGGCATAACACCATCAGTGAGGAATACCAGCATTTGGTCATACCATGAATCAGAAATGGAACTCTGAACTTCAAATAAATCTGCATCTGGCAAACTGATCCGAAATCCCTGTCGGTTGTTCCCTTGTCTCAATCCGGCTTAGGTAATCAGCTATTGCATGTTCCTTGCCAAGTGTATGAACAATAAGGAAGTCAAATTCCTGCAACAATAGCATCTATCTTGCCAATCTACCTGTCAGTAAAGACCTTTTAATAAGATAAAACAATGCTTGATGATCCACATGGAATATGACCCTATTGCATAAGAGGCAATGTCTCAATTTGATTAAAGCATAAACCATCCCTAATGCCTCCCTCTCAATCACTGCATAGTTCTTCTCAGCAGCTGTAAGCACCCTACTAGCATAGTACATAGGTCTAAACCACCCTTGGGTCTTCTCCTGCATTAAAACAGCTCCAATGGCTATATCCAAGGGATCAACAAACACATGAAATGGCAATACCCAATATGGAGATTGTAATATGGGAGCAACTGAGAGCATTTTCTTGAGAATCTGAAATGCTTTTTCCTGTGGCTCAGACCAAACAAACTCTACATGATTCTTGGTTAAATGGGTAAGAGGCATACATACATTAGCGAGATATCTGATGTACCTGCTATGCCACTTAACTTGTCCCACAAACTTGCTCAATTCCTTGATATTTCCAAGTGCTTGTGCTGACTGTATTACCTCAATCTTCTTCACATCTATTGACATCCCTTCCTAAGAGACCACATGACCCAATAGCACACCACTCCTGACAGCCATCACACTTTTGTAGGGATTAAGGGACAATCTGAACATCCTAAACCTTTCAAAACATAATTTCAGATGCTCAAGGTGTAAATCCCTTTGACCAAAAACTGAAAAGTCATCTACAAACACTCTCATGAAATCCTGCAAATAAGGTTCAAATGTCTTATAAGCTGTAAAATTAAAGGACGGTGGTCCATTTTTAAGGCCAAAGTTCATGACAGTAGATGCAAAGGCTCCCCAATCTGTAATAAAGGCTGTTTTATGTTGGTCCTCCTCTACAACCTGAATCTGATTATACCCTGAGAAACCATCAAGAAAACTATACATCTCTTTCCCTACTACTGCATCTAAGATAGCATCACAAAAGGGCATTGGGAAAGGATCTGTAATAGCTGCAGCATTTAACTTCCTGTAATCCACACAAACCCTAATCTTCCCATTCTTCTTTGGTACCACAATGATTGGGGATAACCAACTAACTTCATGAATAGACTTGATGAATCCAACTGCTAGTAATATATCAATTTCCTGTTTAACCTGCTGTGCAAAGTTGGGATTCATCCTATATCTCTGCTGGACAATAGGAATGGCATCTTCTCTCAGATTAATGTGATGCTGATGCAGTAATGGATCAATACCTTTTACATCTGCATAATCCCATGCAAAAACATCTTTATATTCCAACAATAACTGCCATAACTCTTGTAGGAATTCCCCATCCACATAAATGCTAACCTTGACCATCCTTGGTTCTTCCTCAGTCCCTAAATTCAATTCTTTCAGTTCATCCTGCTGAACCCTTTTAGATCCTCCAAATCTTTTGTTGTAAATTTTTTCCACCATATCTCTGGAATCCCTCTCCTCCTGCTGAACTTCCTCTTTGACACTAGTTGATAGACTCTGATTCATCAGTTTTAATATGTCAGAACCCTGAATTTTCTGTCCCATAACAGGTTCATAAAAAAGCTCCTCTGTTTCCTGATCTTTCTGCAAAATTCCCTCAATATCAACTTCAAAAATGGGTATGACAGTCGGATTAGCCTGCAAAAGGCTTCCTCCTCATCATCCTCTACTTCCTCAACAAGATTGATTGATTGAGCAAACAAGGGTCTTTTTTGTCCAGGAATGTGCTTTCTTCCCAACATAGGTATGCTGATTATCTGTTTCCCTTTGGTAAGCACCACCTGATTCTCACCCCAATCCTGTTTCACCTTGGCTAACCTAAACCAAGGTCTTCCCAACAACATCTCATAGGAAGCATCACCTTCCTTCATTCTGAGAACAACAAAATTAACTTGAAATTGCATCCCTGCAATCTGAATAGAAGAGTTCCTTAAAATGCCAATTGGCTGAACCCTCCTTTGATCAACCATTTTAACTTGAAAAGGTGTTGGTTCCAATCTCCCTAAGCCCATTGTGAGATAAACTGACTCAAGCAAGATATTGACACCAAATCCTCCATCTATCAATACTTCCTCAAATATCCTGTCCTGTAAAGTCACCTTGATAACTGGAACCATGAAATCCACATCCGAAGGATGAATGCTATTCACCCCAGGCTCCTCTTTCTGCTGCATGAAACTTTCATAGTGCTTTCCCAGCAACTTATGTAGCAATCTCTCTTTAAATGGTACTATAGAAAGCATTTGGTCTAAAGACAAATGTAAAGGAGAGTTAATTAATACCTCAAACCAATCTGGTTCAGGTACTTCAACCTAGTTTTTCTGTTGTACTGGTGCATCAGAAGATTCTGTATGATCCTCCAAGTGTTGACCTTGCTGCTCCTTCTGAACCTACTTCTGCACCTGATCTCTAACCCCTTTTTTATGTTCCCAATTAATAGGACCTTTAGCCTTGGATCTTGTCACAGCCAGCACATCAATTTTATCTTCCATATTATCTGGATATTGACAATCATTCTCCACATTGTCATACTCTTCAGTCGGAAGTACTGTTGCTGTTTCATTAGGGGTATCCTGATAAATCGGAATGTCGATAATGATCACATTATCTTGTGCCTGTGGTTGATTTGGAGGTGGTTGTGGAGGACCTGCTTGCTGGTTCTCCTGATTGAATGGAACAACAGGAACACCTCTCTCCTCACGATGTTTTACCCATAAGGCACAACGAAGGCCAACCCAATGTGTAGGGTCACCACAATATACACAAGGCATAACACCTTGGGGACTTCTTTGGTTATTATCCCAGTTTCTTCCAGGTCCCCTCTGAAATCCCTGTCCAGGAGGTCTTCCTCTGAATGGAGCCACCTGATTTGCCTCTGCTGAAGCAGTACCCCGCCCAACACCTGTACCTGTTTTACCCCTTTGCTTAGGGTTGTACCAGCATTGAGCAGTGGTGTGTCCATCTCTTTCACAAATCTCACAATACCTTTTTTCTTTAGGTGCTATGACTAAATAGCCAATATTCTTTAATTGCTGAACTATATCAACTTCACCCCCTGTTTTGTCCTTCTTCTTCTTCTTCTTCTTCTTAGGACTCTTCTTTTTCTTCGTTCCCTCCTCATCAGATGAACTTCCAGTATTCGATTCTTCAGAAGAAGATGTCTCTGAATCTGATCCTGTTTCAGATTCCTTGTCTCCTCTCTTACTAGACTTTGTCATTCCAAGCCTCTTCTCAACTCTAAAAGCAGCCTGTACTAAATTATCAAAACCTCCTCCAATGTCAATGTTGGCCACTGCATTTTTAATACCACTCCTCAATCCTTTGAGAAAGTAGCCAGCCAACATTTCATTAGTTTGCCTTTCATTTCCTTGCAATCTCTCAACAAATATTCTAAATCTCTGAGCAAAATCTTCTACCAACATTGTCCCCTGTTTGATGCGTCGTAACTTCCTTAAAATATCTGTAGGAGTTTTCTCCTTCCGAAATCTTTGTAGAAAAGCCAAACTAAGTGCAGCATAAGTAGCAAAGTGAGACATACCATATTGGCTGAAACAGCTCATAGCCTTGCCTTCCAAGGTAGCTGCAAATTGCTGTAATTTTATAGGATCTGGAAACATCACTTGGTATCCACTTGCTTGCCAGCGGGTTTCAAATTGTGCTACATGACAATCTGCATCCTCTTTGGGCTTCCCTCTGAACTTGGATGATTTGATCTGCGGGTTAGGAGGTGGTTGGGCCATGGGTATGGGCTTTGGGAGTCTTACAGGTCTTTGCCTGCTAGCACCTCTCAATGGGTCAAATTGGAGTCGCCTTCTACTTTGTGCAGGTCCTCCTGTCAAGAGTAGTGCCCCCACAAGTTGCCTCATTGCCCTATCCTCTGCTGCTCCCGAACCCTCCTCACCAGAATTTACCAGCCGTTCTTGAGGATGTGGATCAGTTTCTTCATCTAAAATCACGTCCTCATAGTGGAATGGATCTATATTACCTGCTCTGACTTGAGCCCGTGTGTAATATTAGAGGCGGTCCGGGGCGGGCAACAAGAAGAGTGGCCTCTAAGCACCCTTCTAGGCTCCCGTGCTACTCAATTGGGTTGGGGTTGGAAAAAAACAACAAACACACACACAAACCCGCAACCTAACCCTACACAAATTTGGGGCACCACCTAGTTTTGGATGTGAACTAGGACGTGGAGAGAGAGAGAGAGAGAGAGAGAGAGAGAGAGAGAGAGAGAGAGAGAGAGAGAGAGAGAGAGAGAGAGAGAGCTCGGGCTGCTTTGAAATGTATCGGCAGTGATCAAGCAAACACTATTGTATATGTAAGAAAGAGAGAGAAGGGGGAGGGGGTGCTTGTTGCACTAATACCTTCTTACAAATCTGTCATGACCAATCAAAGTGAGATTAGTATTTGTTAAATATAGCTTGAGTAAATTACACCACAACAAATCACAAGAAAAGCCACCCCAATCACTGTCTTAAGGCCAGGGGAGTCCTCTCCACCCTGTCGCCCTCTTACAATATGTGGGATTTATGGCTAAATTGATGACAACACCCAGAGACAAGCTATCAAGAACTTAAAGAAAACACCAAGACACTTACACATCATTGTTTTCCATTACTTCACGTTGGAAGAGAGACAAAGTATCCAAGCTTAGTCCAAATCCACCCTCCTTAATTCAGCAAATGTTGGGCTTACACTAGTAGGAGAACTGATAGATTTCCTACTCTCAATTGAATGATCATTCTCTCTTACAATGTCATAGAGATCCCTTTCTAATCACCCCTAATACAATACATGCATATGCATAAGACAATGAGCTTCCACTCAAGAGCTCCTTCTAGAGAGGTTGAGCTTGGCTTCTCGAGCTATAGCATAGTGCTCTTGCTTATGGATCCCCCATTTGTGCTAGCTACACCCTCCTTTTATAGCAAATTTGAAGGCTAGGGTTACTTCTCTAACCATGGTTGGGTTAGATTTTCAGCACTTATATGATTTCTTTTGCTTGGAATTATCAAGAAGTTGGTGTGGATAGATGAAGAAGAGAGAGAGGAGAGAAGTGGAGGTGATAGGACTTTTCATAGTAGGTTAGTGTTAGTAAATTAGTAGAGTTAGTATTTTTATTGATTTAAAAATGGAATTGGATATTTACAATGGGAGTATCCATGTAGGATACAAATAAGGAAGAAAAAACTCTTAATAGGTTAGAAAACATGGATTTATTACAATGTTGATGCTCCAAGTGTCTTGAGTAGGGTCAATTTTGACGCTTGTTGACGGTCCACTAGCTTTGACGGTACGTTTTTTTTCCATTGTTGACCTTCATTGGAAGCCAAGGTAAGTGAACATGAGTAATCAATCACCATGATGCTGTCTTTCAAGAGAAGAGGCTGAATTTTGTGGTTTTTTTGATAGATATGGGTAATATGGATGGGGAAAAATGAGACTAGGTGGTCAATTTTGGAATGGAAGTGTGTGTAGGAGACATGAGTTCACCATGGTTTCTCTTATTCTTCAAGGTTGAAAAGAAGGTGAGAAGGGTGCAGAGAGGAGTGGTGAGAGAGGTAGGGATGATGAGTGGAGAAGTGTGTGTGAAAGAGGAAAATGATAAAGTGAAAGAGGAAGTGTGGCTGCATAGCATGGACAAACTGGGGTCCACCAATAAAATCGTAGCTCACAACTTGCAGCTCAAAAAAATATGAAAAAATTTAATGTAAAAGTTCCGCTCACGAGCTACAACTTTTGTTTGTATCACCTTTTCAAATTCGGGGAGCATGTGATCTTTAAAAATTCAGCAAAACAGACTGTTTTTTCCACTGCACAAAGTCCTTGTGAGGTCCTTCTTTGGATCATTCTTTTGAATACCTCCAAGAGTGAGCCCCCCATAGTGCATGCATGCATGCCACATACCCTTGACCTTATTTGGTAGGTCTATAATGGAAGATATTATTGAGATCATGATATAAGTGAATAGTACAACTAAGAAAATCAAATATTGAGGGGTCTAAAAAAATGTGTACATGTGAAATATAAATAATATAGGTGGAAAAAATATAAAGGGGTCAAAATAAATCTCTCTCATTATAAGTCTACCATAAAAAGATGAATATTTTTGGTGGTCTAATTTATGAGAGTAATAGAGAATAGATGTAGGAAGGAAAAAATGAGAATAGTGAAAAAATATACACATAAATAAACTAGTTTTTTGGATTTTTGTTGGGATGGAGCTACACCAAAAATAAGAGAAGCTTGCATGAAATTATTTTTATATGGAATAAAGAGTATGCAAAATGGTAAGAAAAAATATGGTAATGTTGAGTCAATGTACATAGCATAAATAACAAACCATAGGTAGAAATATTTAAATAAATACCAAAATAATTATGAAAAATCCTTTTATTTAGGCCCTATATACAATGAAATATTTACAAACAAATGGGCGATAATATACTTACATTTTTTATATTTTATATTTTTTTGGCTCAACTAGCCCCGTGACTAGCTAATTAAGGGTTTTTAAGAAGATATGGGGAAAAGTCCCCTAACTCACACACACCTATATACAGTGAAATGGTAGGGATAGCCACAGTGTTTGGATGATTCTGGTAGGGTGGGTTAACTCACTATGGCAATTATGGAGAGCGGAAAAACGGCTATCATTAGCCCTCCCCAAGGATGATGGTATATTCATGTACCATCATAGAGCATCTTTTCCAAAGAGAGTGCTTCAGAGTCCTTGACGAGATCTTCATTGTTTGGCCCCTCAGAATTTCGGCTGGAGTTACACTCATGCTTCATGTAACAATATTTACATGAGAGAGCTGTCCTCTGATAGATCTTTGGTAGATCCTTCGGTAGAAGGAGACTCAAATAGGGCTTCAAGTGATAACCATTTACCTTCCTAGAGTGCTTTTTCGCATTCAATTCCATAAGTTGATAGTAACTTGAATTGAAAGCCTTCTTAAGTATGTATGGCCCCTGCCATCTAGTTTCAAATTTGGCATCAAAATGATTATCGAGTCGATTGTCATACCTTAGCACAAGATCTCCTTCATTGATGCCTTTATCCTTTAGTTTCTTGTCAAGCTTCTCCTTCGCCCGCGTAGCTATCCTCTTGTAGCACTCGTATGCTGCTTCTCTTTTTCGCTCAAGCTCAGCTAAGGTAAGAAGTGGATCCATCCATGCTTCTTGATCATCTTGTGCTGCTTTGCCATGAAGTCGCATTGTTGGAATGTTGAGCTCAATTGGTTGTAAAGCCTCTTGACCATAGACCAAGTGAAATGGTGTGAACTCCGTGGCTTCCCTATATGTGGTTTGATACGCCCACAAGGCACCATCCAAGAAGTCATCCCACAACTTTGTCTTGTTTTTCACCATCTTTCTAATGATGCCTGCAATGACACCATTAGCTTTTTCTACCAAACCATTTGATTGGGGATAGTAGGGTGTACTATGACGATGTAGAATGTGAAGTTCTTCACAGACTTCTGTGAGCAAGCCCTTTCTAAACCCTGGACCATTATCAGAAACAATCTCCAAAGGTGTGCTAAATCTACAACAAATGTGAGTGTACACAAACTTGCTATCTGTCCTCTCATTTACTCTTGCCACACTTTGATCTTCTACCCATCTCGTCATGTAGCCTATGGCCACCAAGATATACAATTTCCCATTTTTAGTCCTAGGCAATGGACCCATAGCATCAATGCCCCATTTTTCAAATGGACCATTTGCAAGGACTAACTGACGTGGACCATGTAACAGACGCTTGTTTCCATTAATCTGACAATTGTGACAGCTTTTACACCAATGTTGAACGTCAATGTGCAAGCTTGGCCAAATATATCCGGCAAGAAAAATCTTTTTGGGAGTGAGTTCCTGTGCAAAATGACCACCACACGCTTCCTCATGCAAACCTTTTAGAATGGCTGGGATTTCCTCAATAGTTGGTACTCTTCTTCACACTTGATCCTTCCCTCTTTGATAGAGGGATCCTTCTAGAAAGAGATACGCGCTTGCCTTTTTCATGAGTCTCCTCTTCTGAGCCTTCGTGAAGTCTTGTGGAAACTCACCTTCCAAAATGTAGCTAATAATGGGAGTCAATGACTCCAATCCCTGGTATCTCAGTTGCTTGACAATTGCTGCCCCCATGATGACCTGTACTTCTTTCTCAACACATGTAACTGCTTGTTGTGCAAGTAAATCGGCATCTTCATTTTGTTTCCTAGGAATATGATATAGTTTCACTTCTTCAAATTGATTAAACATCCTACAAATGGCATGAAATTTTTTCCTTAAGCTTTCATTCTTGCATGCCCAAATGCCTAAAATTTGCTTCACAATGAGAAGTGCATCCCCTTTTACCATGAGACGTTGTATACCTTGGCCAATGCATATCTTTAAACCATGAAGTAGTGTGTTGTATTATGCTTCATTGTTGCTAGTTGAACCTGGTAAATTGACATTATCTTTCATGACCACCTCTCCACTTGGGTTGAGCAATACTAGCTCTCCCCTGCTTTTCCTATGGCTCGTCGAAAAGTTCCATCAAAGATCAAGGTAAAAGCATTAGAAATACTTTTAGGTGGTGGCAATGCTAGGGTCTTTACCTTAGGCACCTTAATTTCCTTCTCATGTACCTTATAAGTGAGAATCCTTGCCAATTGTGCACGCACACTATCTTCTACCTTGAAAGAGTATTGAAACTCTTGCAACTCCATAATCCACTTCGAGATCCTAGTACCAAGATTCATTTGAGATGACACCCAAGGGAACAAATTTTCTATAGTGAGAATTACAAAAGGTTTTGGTAGCAAGTAGGATCTAAACTTTCTCACTGCAAACATGAGAGAAAGCATCATGAGTTCTGCCTCCGTGTAGCCTTTGTCTAAAGCATTCATGACCCTACTAGCAAAGTAGATGGGTCGCATCCTGGTACTGTGGGGATCTTGTTGTAATAAAACTGCACCAATCGTTTCCTTCCCAACACTAGAGCTAACAAAGAATGTGTACTCTCAACAAGGAGGCATGAGTGTTGGTAGCTCTGACAAAATGACTTTAATATTACAAAAATACTCTTCAAGATCATCAGACCATGAAAATTCTACTTGTTGTGTCAACTTTTGCAAAGGATGAAGCAACTCTGAAGCTAAGTGAATAAAGCGTGACATATACTTCACCTTTTGAATGAATGAGATGACCTCTTTGAGATTCTTGGGTGATGGGAGCTCAATAAGAGCCTTTTCCTTTGAAGGATCCACCTCAATGCCTTTATAGGAAACCTTCTGACCAAGCAAGATCACTTCATCCTCACCTATGTGAAACTTGTCGGGGTTGAGTTGACCTCCCATGTCGTAGAGCTTCTTTAAACCTTCTTCTAACCTTTGTAGATGCAATGATTTTGAGCTATAAATGCAAAAATCATCAATAAAAACCCTAATGGACTTTCCAAAGAATGCTTGAAACACCATGTTCATGAAGAGTTGGAAAGTTGCAGGAGCATTTGTCAGTCCAAATGGCATGACTCTAAAAGCATAACAACCCCAAGGAGTGATGAAGGTTGTTTTCAACTGATCTTCCAATGCGATACCTATTTGAAAGTAACCCGAGTAGCCATCACACACAGTGTACTTCTCATGACCAACTACCTCATTTAGTATCTCATCTTGAAATGGGAGGGGAAAGTGATCTCTTTTTGTTGCCTCATTGAGTGGACGGTAATCCACACACACCCTCCACTTGCCATTTTTTTAAGGAGTGACAACAACGGGAGAGACCCACTCTGAATTATCCAATGGATAAATGAAACCTGCTGCTAGAAGCTTTCTTACCTCCTTGAGTAGAGCCTTCTCCTTGATGACTCCTAGCCTTCGTAGCTTCTGAGCCTTAGGTGTGGCCTCTGGCTTCAACTCAATTTTGTGTTGAACAGCATCTACTCCACGCACATCGGTGTAGTCTTTAGCAAAAAGCCTAGGAAATTTCCTTAGCACACATTTGAACTCCTCTCTTTTTTCCTTTGTAAGTGTTGTAGACAACATACCTTCTAACATTCCTTCATCTTGCACATTTTGGTTTTCTTGGGAACCTACCTCTTCCAAACCTGGGCAAGAGGTCTCTTGGTTGTTTGGATTAAACCTTACCCCCATGACTTCGATGGAAGACTCCTCTTCAGTAATTCCGCCGCTACTTTCTCCTTCTGAAGTGCTATCGGTCCAGCCTTCCTCCGTCTCACTTTGAGATGATTCTTCATGGAGATCCTCTTGGCATTGCTCCTTCATGTCAAAGACAACCTTCTTATGATTGTCATTCCTACAAATTAGCTTTCCACTCTCCCAATCCTGCAAAGCTCGCATTTTCATTAGCCTTGGTCTCCCTAAGATAAATGGGTAACCATTTTCTTTGGTAGACATGACATAAAAATCCACTGCCTTCTTAATGCCAAAGTCCTCCACAAAGACATTTTTACAAATGCCTACGCACCTAGTCTTGCTATTGTTTGCCATTTTGAATTTAATTTCAGGTGTTTCATGGATGTGCATGCCTAGTCTTTGCATGAGTCCTTCTGTCATGATGCAAATTTGTGCACCCCTATCCACTAGACCTTTCCTAACCAATCTTCCTTTGATGTAACAATCTAGCACATGTGTAATATCCTCATTCATTTTAGCATGTGCAATTTTTACACAACAGGAACACTCTCTTTTATCTTTCTCCTAGTGCTAACTGCCTTCGTTAAATCCCTCCTAACTTGTGGGCATAATGCAAGAAACTGAGGCCATGAGATATCAGGACCCTTACCTCTCATGTCTTCCAATAGGTTGTATAGAGCCATACCATGTCCAAGAGGGAAGTCTTGGAGATTGATACGATGTCGAGTCCTCTTAGCTTCCTTGGTCTCCTTTGCCTTCTTGCCTCGTCCATGGTCACTCTGTGATGTGACACCTTCCTTCTCTTTACCTTTTCTTCGGCCACGCTTAATGCCATTTGCTTCCATGTCAACCTCATTTGAATTTGTCACCTCTACCACATGCAAATTTGGATTTGGCAAAGGTGGAACTCCTTCTACCCCTTGTGGAGGTGGTCTTGCTCCATTTGGTCTTTGTAGAAGCCTTGGTTGTTGACCAGTTCCTTCACCTGCATTCATCACTGGGTAGTTCAAGTTAGGTCTCCCTGGCTCCCCACGGGGCCAAGGACAATTATACATCCCATGTCTAGACTCTCTGCAATTCCAACATTGCCAGACTCTCCTAGGTCGTAGATCTCGCTCTTCAGACTTATTTGCTTGTCCCTTTGGACCTACATCTTGTGCAAGGTGAATTGATAGGCTGCTTAAAGATTCATTTAACTCCTCAATCACTTCCGCTGTTACCTCAGGAATCTCCCTAGATGTTGATGCTTGTGACTTACCTTTGGGTCTAAGACCTTCTATTGGAACCTCTCCCCTTAGGCACTTAAGTTTCCTATATTTCTCAGCAGCCCTAGTTTCAGCTGCATCAAAGGTAGCAAGTGCACCCGCCTCAACTTTTACCTTAAGGTCAGGATAGAGTCCGGCTATGAACCTCTCCTTCTTTAGAAATTCTGCACCATCACCAGGGTTAGCAACATTTCGTATCCATAGATCCCAAAGACGTAGAAACTCTTGCTTGTACAAGTAGTAGTCATCTAAGTCTTTTTGCTTATGAGAAACAATGTCTTGCCATAGTTTTTGAGTGTTTTGGGGATCAAAGAAGTATTTCTTGAAACGATTCAAAACTTCTGTGTAATTCCCCTTAACTTCCTCAAGCAAAGAGTCAAACCAAGTGCTAACATCTTTCCAAAGGACCACCTCAAACATTTCTACACATTCTTGATCAGTTACTATCCTCTTGATATGGCAAGACATTTTGAAATTTGCTAAGAATAATTCTGCATCCTGCCCAGGCTCTCCAAAGAACAAGGGGTAGCCACTCATTTGCCTAGTTGTATCCATGTTGCTGGTTTTCCTCAAAAATTTCTTTTTCTTTTTTTATTTTTTGTTTTGCAAAATCAAATTTCAAAGTAGAATGAAAATGTAAACGTCAAAGCTTAGATCGTAGCGAATCAATGGCAAAATGAAGGGATTGACTGAGGCATTGATAGCCGCTACTTGCCTAGGTTCAAACATACGACAGAAAACACGTTGAAATTGTAACTTTGTGCCAACTATTACATGCACGTCTTGTCTAGCCAAAGGAATGAATGTACGATACAAGTACTCTTGATTCATTAACCTAGCTAAAACAAGATAAACACATGTACATCAAAAGAGACATTATAGTCTACAAGTGGGAGTATAATAGGATTTGGAGATTGTCGAATATCTCTTAATGCTTCAGCACCAAAGAGGAATACAATACGTTTTTGAAAAAAGATTTTTCTATCAATGCGAACATTTATCCTAATCCCTTGCACCCAATGAAATTGATGAAATTGAATTGCATGAGAAGGATTAGGAGGTGGTGGATTGTTCATGTAAACACAACTAGTGTTTGAAGACTTACCTTGTGTATGCTAACACAACCGCTCGATCCTCAGTGGGGGCACCAATTTGGAGGCGTCCGGGGCAGGCAACCAGAAGAGTGGTCTCTAAGCACCCTTCTAGGCTCCCGTGCTGCTCAATTGGGTTGGGGTTGAAAAAAAACAACAAACACAAACACAAACCCGCAACCTAACCCTATAAAAATTTGGGGCACCACCTAGTTTTGGATGCGAACTAGGACGCGTAAAGAGAGAGAGAGAGAGAGAGAGAGAGAGAGAGAGAGAGAGAGAGAGAGAGAGAGAGAGAGAGAGAGAGAGAGAGAGAGAGAGAGAGATAATGCTCGGGCTGCTTTGAAATGTATCGGCAGTGATCAAGCAAACACAATTATATATGTAAGAAAGAGAGAGAAGGGGGAGGGGGTGCTTGTTGCACTAATACCTTCTTACAAATCTGTCATGACCAATCAAAGTGAGATTAGTATTTGTTAAACATAGCTTGAGTAAATTACACCACAACACATCACAAGAAAAGCCACCCCAATCACTGTCTTAAGGCCAGGGGAGTCCTCTCCACCCTGTCGCCCTCTTACAGTATGTGGGATTTATGGCTAAATTGATGACAACATCCAGAGACAAGCTATCAAGAAATTAAAGAAAACACCAAGACACTTACACATCATTATTGTCCATTACTTCACATTGGAAGAGAGACAAAGTATCCAAGCTTAGTCCAAATCCACCCTCCTTAATTCAGCAAATGTTGGGCTTACACTAGTAGGAGAAATGATAGATTTCCTACTCTCAATTGAATGATCATTCTCTCTTACAATCTCATAGAGCTCCCTTGCTAATCACCCCTAATACAATACATGCATATGCATAAGACAATGAGCT